>NW_006797680.1:88067-118903 GCF_000442215.2 Lipotes vexillifer
TATCACTATGAACTTTCTCTTAGAATTGCTTTTGTTGCATGCCATAGATTTTCTAATGTTTGTTTTCATTTTGTTTATCTTGAGGTATTGTCTGATTTCTTCTTTGATTTTACTATTTTTTTACATGTTTATTGAAGTAAAATTGCTTTACAATGGTGTGTTATTATCTGCTTTATAACAAAGTGAATCAGTTATACATACACATATATTCCCATATCTCCTCCCTCTTGCATCTCCCTCCCTCCCACCTTCCCTATCCCACCCATCCGGGTGGTCACAAAGCACCACGCTAATCTCCCTGTGCTACGCGCCTGCATCACTAGCTATCTATTTTACGTTTGTTAGTGTATATATGTGCATGCCACTCTCTCATTTTGTTACAGCTTACCCTTCCCCCTCCCCGTATCCTCAAGTCCATTCTCTAGTAGGTATGTGTCTTTATTCCTGTCTTGCCCCTACATACATCATGACGTTCTTTTTTCATAGATTCCATATATATGTGTTAGCATACATTATTTATCTTTCTCTTTCTGACTTACTTCACTCTGTATGACAGACTCTAGGTCCATCCACCTCACTACAAATAACTCCGATTCGTTTCATTTTAAGGCTGAGTAATATTCCATTTTATATATGGGCCATATCTTCTTTATCCATTCATCCGATGATGGAAACGTAGGTTGATTCCATGTCCTGGCTATTGTAAATAGAGCTGCAATGAACATTTTGGTACATGACTCTTTTTGAATTATGGTTCCCTCAGGGTATATGCCCAGTAGTGAGATTGCTGGGTTGTATGGTAATTCTATTTTTAGTTTTTTAAGGAACCTCCATACTGTTCTCCACAATGGGGGTTCAATTTACATTCCCACCAGCCATGCAAGTGTGTTCTCTTTTCTCCACACACTCTCCAGCATTTATTGTTTCTAGATTTTTTGATGATGGCCATTCTGACTTGTGTGAGATTATATCACATTGTAGTTTTGAGTTGCATTTCTCTAATGATTAATGATGTTGTGCACTCTTTCATGTGTTTGTTGGCACTCTGTATATCATCTTTGGAGAAATGTCTATTTAGGTCTTCTGCCCATTTTTGGATTGGGTTGTTTGTTTTTTTGTTATTGAGCTCCATGAGCTGATCGTAAATTTTGGAGATTAATCCTTTGTCAGTTGCATCATTGCAAATATTTTCTCCCATTCTGTGGGTTGTCTTTTGGTCTTGTTTATGGTTTCCTTTGCTGTGAAAAACCTTTAAAGTTTCATAAGGTCCCATTTGTTTATTTTTGTTTTTACTTCAATTTCTCTAGGAGGTAGGTCAAAAGGAATCTTGCTGTGATTTATGTCATAGAGGGTTCTGCCTATGTTTTCTTCTAAGAGTTTGATATTTTCTGGCCTTACATTTAGCTCTTTAATCCATTTTGAGCTTATTTTCGTGTATGGTGTAAGGGAGTGTTCTTATCTCATACTTTTACATGTACTTATCCTGTTTTCCAGCACCACTTACTGAAGAGGCTGTCCGTTCTCCACTGTACATTCCTGCCTCCTTTATCAACGATAAGGTGACCATATGTGTGTGGGTTTATCTCTGGGCTTTCTATACTGTTCCATTGATCAATATTTTTGTTTTTGTGCCAGTACCATACTTTTTTTTTTTTTTTTTTTTTTTTCTTGCGTTATGTGGGCCTCTCACTGTTGTGGCCTCTCCCATTTGCGGAGCACAGGCTCCGGACGCGCAGGCTCAGCGGCCACGGCCCACGGGCCCAGCCGCTCCGCGGCACGCGGGATCCTCCCGAAACGGGGCACGAACCCGCGTCTCCTGCAACGGCAGGCGGACTCTCAAGCACTGCGCCACCAGGGAAGCCCTACCATACTGTCTTGATTGCTGTAGCTGTGAAGTGTAGTCTGAAGTCATGGAGACTGATTCCTACACTTCCTTGTTTCATTCTCAAGATTGCTTTGGCTGTTCGGGGTCTTTTGTGCTTCCATACAAATTGTGATAATTTTTGTTCTAGTTCTGTGAAAAATGCCAGTGGAAGTTTGATAGGGATTGCATTGAATCTGTAGATTGCTTTGGGTAGTACAGTCATTTTCGCAATGTTGATTCTTCCAATCCAAGAACATGGTTTATCTCTCCGTCCATTTGTAGCATCCTTAATTTCTTTCATCAGTGTCTTATAATTTTCTGCATACAGGTCTTTTGTCTCCTTAGGTAGGTTTATTCCTAGATATTTTATTCTTTTTGTTGCAATGGTAAATGGGAGTGTTTTCTTGATTTCACTTTCAGATTTTTCATCATTAGTGTATAGGATTGCCAGAGATTTCTGTGCATTAATCTCATATCCTGCTACTTTACCAAATTCATTGATTAGCTCTACTAGTTTTCTGGTAGCATCTTTAGGATTCTCTATGTAAAGTATCATGTCATCTGCAAACAGTTACAGCTTTACTTCTTCTTTTCGAATTTGGATTCCATTTATTTCCTTTTCTTCTCTGATTGCTGTGGCTAAAACTTCCAAAACTCTGTTGAATAATAGTGGTGAGAGTGAGCAACCTTGTCTTGTTCCTGGTATTAGTGGAAATGGTTTCAGTATTTCACCATTAAGGACAATGTTGCCTGTGGGTTTGCATACATGGCCTTTATTATGTTGAGGAAAGTTCCCTCTATGCCCACTTTCTGGAGGGTTTTTATCATAAATGGGTGTAGAATTTTGTGAAAGCTTTCTCTGCAATATTGAGATGACCATATATATGTTTTTTCTCCTTCAATTTGTTAATATGCTGTATCACGTTGATTGATTTGCATATATTGAAGAATCCTATCCTTGCTGGAATAAACCCCACTTGATCATGGTGTATGATCCTTTTAATGTGCTGTTGGATTCTGTTTGCTAGTATTTTGTTGAGGATTTTTGCATCTATGTTCATCAGTGATATTGGCCTGTAGTTTTCTTTCTTTGTGACATCCTTGTCTTGTTTTGATATCAGTGTGATGGCAGCTTCATAGAATGAGTTTGGGAGTGTTCCTCCCTCTGCTGTCTGTTGGAAAGGTTTGAGAAATATAGGTGTTAGCTCTTCTCTAAATGTTTGATAGAATTCACCTGTGAAGCCATCTGGTCCTTCACTTTTGTTTGTTGGAAGATTTTAAATCACAGTTTCATTTTCAGTGCTTGTGATTGGTGTGTTCATATTTTCTGTTTCTTCCTTGTTCGGTCTCAGCTAGTTATGCGTTCCTAAGAATTTGTCTATTTCTTCCAGGTTGTCCATTTCATTGGCATAGACTTTCTTGTAGTAATCTCTCAAGGTCCTTTGTATTTCTGCAGTGTCTGTTGTTATATCTCCTTTTTCATTTCTAATTCTTTTCATTTGAGTCTTCTCCTTTTTTTTCTTGATGAGTCTAGCTAATGGTTTATCAATTTCGTTTATCTTCTCAACGAACCAACTTTTAGTCTTATTTACCTTTGCTATCATTTCCTTCATTTCTTTTCATTTATTTCTGATCTGATCTTTATGATTTCTTTCCTTCTGTTAACTTTGGGGTCTTTTGTTCTTCTTTCTCTAATTGCTTTAGGTGCAAGGTTAGGTTGCTCATTCAAGATGTTTCCTGTTTCTTAAGGTAGTTTTGTATGGCTGTAAATTTCACTCTCAGAACTGCTTTTGCTGCATCCCATAGGTTTTGGGTCATCGTGTCTCCATTGTCATTTGTTACTAGGTCTTTTTTAATTTCCTCTTTGATTTCTTCAGTAATCACCTCATTATTAAGTAGTATATTGTTTAGCCTCCATATGTTTGTATTTTTTACAGATCTTTTCCTATAATTGATATCTATTCTCATAGCGTTGTGGTCAGAAAAGATACTTGATACAATTTCAGTTTTCTTAAATTAACCAAGGCTTGATTTGTGACCCAAGATGTGATCTATCCTGGAGAATGATCCATGAGCACTTGAGAAAAAAGTGTATTCTGGGTTTTTTTAAATGCAATGTCCTATAAATATCAATTAAGTCCATCTTGTTTAATGTATCATTTAAATCTTCTGTTTCTTTATATATTTTCATTTTGGATGATCTGTCCATTGGAGAAAGTGGGTTGTTAAAATCCCCCTATTATGAATGTGTTACTCTTGATTTCCCCTTTTATGGCTGTTAGTATTTGCCTTATGTTTTGAGGTGCTACTACGTTGGGTGCATAAATATTTTCAATTGTTGTATGTTCTTCATGGATTGATCCCTTGATCATTATGTAGTGTCCTTCTTGGTCTCTTCTAATACTCTTTATTTTAAAGTCTATTTTGTCTGATATGAGAATTACTACTCCCGCTTTCTTTTTGTTTCCATTTGCATGGAATATATTTTTTCACCCCCTCACTTTCAGTCTGTATGTGTCTCTAGGTCTGGAGTGGGTCCCTTGTAGACAGCATATATATGAGTCTTATTTTTCTATCCTATCAGGCAGTGTGTGTTTTGGTGGGAGCATTTAATCCATTTACATTTAAGGTAATTATAGATATGTATGATCCTATTCCCATTTTCTTAATTGTTTTGGGTTTGTTATTGTAGGCATTTTCCTTCTCTTGTGTTTGTTTCCTAGATAAGATCCTTTAGCATTTGCTGTAAAGCTGGTTTGGTGGCGCTGAACTCTCTCAGCCTTTGCTTGTCTGTAAAGGTTTTAATTTCTCCATCAAATCTGAATGAGATCCTTGCTGGGTGGAGTAATCTTGGTTGTAGGTTTTTCTCCTTCACCACTTTAAATATGTCCTGCCAGTCCCCTCTGGCTTGCAGAGGTTATGCTGAAAGATCAGCTGTTAACCTTATGGGGATTCCCTTTTGTGTTATTTGTTGGTTTTCCCCTGCTGCTTTTAATATGTTTTCTTTGTATTTAATTTTTGACAGTTTGATTAATATGCATCTTGGTGTGTTTCTCCTTGGATTTATCCTGTATGGGACTCTCTATGCTTCCTGGAGTTGATTAACTATTTCCTTTCCCATATTAGGGAAGTTTTCAACTATAATCTCTTCAAATATTTTCTCAGTCCCTTTCTTTTTCTCTTCTTCCTCTGAAACCCATATAATTCGAATGTTGGTGCATTTAATGTTGTCCCAGAGGTCTCTGAGACTTTCCTCAGTTCTTTTCATTCTTTTTTTTTTATTCTGCTCTGCAGTAGTTATTTCCACTATTTTATCTTCCAGGTCACTTATCCATTCTTCTGCCTCAGTTATTCTACTATTGATTCCTTCTAAATTATTTTTAATTTCATTTATTGTGTTGTTCATCATTGCTGTTTCATCTTTATTTCTTCTAGGTCCTTGTTAAATGTTTCTTGCATTTTGTCTCTTCCAATTCCATGATTTTGGATCAACTTTACTATCATTATTCTAAATTCTTTTTCAGGTAAACTGCCTATTTCCTCTTCATTTGTTATGTCTGGTCAGTTTTTATCTTGCTCCTTCATCTGCTGTGTGTTTTTCTGTCTTCTCATTTTGCTTATCTTACTGTGTTTGGGGTCTCCTTTTTGCAGGCTGCAGGTTCATAGTTCACATTGTTTTTGGTGTCTGTCCCAGTGTCTATAGTTGGTTCAGTGGGGTGTTTAGGCTTCCTGGTGTAGGGGACTAGTGCCTGTGTTCTGGTGGATGAGGCTGGATTGTGGCTTTCTGGTGAGCAGTTCCACATCTGGTGCTGTGTTTTGGGTTGTCTGTGGACTTACTATGATTTTAGGCAGCCTCTGTGCTAATGGGTGGTGTTGTGTTCCTGTCTTGCTAGTTGTTTGGCATAGGCTGTTCAGCACTGTAGCTTGCTGGTCATTGAGTGAAACTGGGTGCTGGTGTTGAGATGGAGATCTCTGGGAGAGTTGCTCTGTTTGATATTATGTGGACCTTGGAGGTCTCTTGTGGACCAGTGTCCTGAAGTTGGCTCTCCCACCATAGATGCACAGCACTGACTCCTGGCTGCAGCACCAAGAGCCTTTCATCCACGTGGCTCAGAATAAAAGGGAGAAAAATTAGAAAGGAAGAAAGAAATAAAGAAAGAAAGAAAGAAAGAAAGAAAGAAAATAAGAAATAAATAAAGAAAAAAAGAGGATAAATAGAAATAACGTAAGATAAACTAAATAAGGTTATTAAAATAAGAAATAATTAATATGAAAAAAGAAATTTTAGAAAGAAAAAAAAACAACAACGGACAGATAGAACCCTAGTTGTCCTAGGGTTGTCCTATACAGACAAAATCTCACACAGAAGCAAACACATGCACACTGTCAAAAAGAGGAAAAAGGGGAAAAAATAATAAATCTTGCTCTCAAAGTTCACCTCCTCAATTTGGGATGATTTGATGCCTATTCATGTATTCCACAGATGCAGGGTACATCAAGTTGATTGTGAAGCTTTAATCCACTGCTTCTGAGGCTGCTGGGATAGATTTTCCTTTCTCTTCTTTGTTCTTACAGCTCCCGGGACTCAGCTTTGTATTTTGCTCCGCCTCTGCATGTAGGTCGCCGGAGGGCGTCTGTTCTTCACTCTGACAGGACGGGGTAAAAGGAGCAGCTGATTCAGGGGCTCTGACTCACTCAGGCCGGGGGTATGGAAGGCTACAGATGCAGGGCGAGACTGAGCTGGCAGAGGCCAGAGTGACGTTGCACTAGCCTGTGGTGTGCCATGATGCTTTCTCTCGGGGAAGTTGTTCCTGGATCCCGTGACCCTGGCAGTGGTGGGCTACACAGTCTCCCCGGAAGGGAGGTGTGGATAGTGACCTCTGCTTGCACACAGGTTTCTTGGTGGCAGCAGCAGGAGCCTTAGTGTGTCATGCCTGCCTCTGTGGTCTGTGCTAATAGCCGTGGCTCGTGCCTGTCTCTGGAGCTCCTTTAAGTAGCACTCTTAATCCCCTCTCCTCGCGTACCAGGATTCAAAATGGGAAGAGAAAGTCTCTTGCCTCTTCAGCAGGTCCAGATTTTCCCTGGACTCCCTCCTTTCTAGCCATGGTGCACTAGCCCCCTTCTGGCTGTGCTCATGCCGCCAACACCAGTCCTCTCCCTGGGATCCAACCGAAGCCTGAGCCTCAGCTCCCAACCCCCGCCTGCCCTGGCAGTTGAGCAGACAAGCCTCTCGGGCTGGTGAGTGCCGGTCAGCACTGATTCTCTGTGCGGGAATCTCTCCACTTTGCCCTCTGCACCCCTGTTGCGGTGCTCTCCTCCACGGCTCCGAAGCTTACCCCTCCGCCACCTGCAGTCTCTGCCCACGAAGGGGCTTCCTAGTGTGTGGAAACACTTCCTCCTACACAGCTCCGTCCCACTGGTGCAGGTCCCGTCCCTATTCTTTTGTCTCTGTTTATTCTTTTTTTCTTTTTCCCTAGCAAGGTAAGTGGGGAGTTTCTTTCCTTTTGGGAGGTCTGAGGTCTTCTGCCAGCATTCAGTAGGTGTTCTGTAGGAGTTGTTCCACGTGTGGATGTATTTCTGGTGTATCTGTGGGGAGAAAGGTGATCTCTGCATCTTACTCTTCCACCATCTTCCCCCTCGCTTCCTGATTTTGCTATTGACTCTGGTTTTTTAGTAGCACCTTGTTTAGTCTTCATGTGTTTGTTCTTTTCTTCTTTTTCTTTCTGTGGTTGATTTCTAGTTTCATACCATTTTCTTCAGAATAGATGCTTGAAATAATTTCTCTCCTCTTATATTTGTTGAGGCATGTTTTATGACCTAGCATGTAGTCTACCCTAAAAAATATTCCATGCACAGTTACAAAGAATGTGTATTCTTGTTTTTTTGGATGTAGTGTCCTGTAGATATCATTTAAGTCCAACTGGTCTTTCATGTCATTTAGGACCTCTGTTCCTTATTGATTTTCTGTCAGGATGATCTGTCCATTGATGTCTGTGGGGTGATAAAGTCTCCTACTATAATTGTATTATTGTCAGTTTCTCCTTTTATGTCTGTTAGTATTAGTTTTTTATATTTAGGTGCTCCTGTATTGGGTGTGTATATGTTGATGTATGTAATATCCTCTTCTTTTATTGATCCCTTTATTATTATATAATGCATTTCTTTGTCATCTTTATGGACTTTGTTTTAAAGTCTGTTTTGTCTGATATGAGTATTTCTAACCCTGCTTTCTTGTTGTTTTCATTAGCATGAAATATAGCATTCCCTCACTTCCTGTCTGTGTGTTTTTTTGGCTCCGAAGTGAGTCTCCTGTAGGTAGCATATTGTATGTTCTTGGCTTTTGGGGGTTTTTTTGTTTGTTTTTTTATCCATTCTGCCATTCTATGTCTACCATTCTATGATCAGAGCATTAAGTCTACACTGACATTTAAAAAATTATTGATAGGTATGGATGTACTGCCATTTTAATCCTTGTTATCCAGTTGTTTTTGTAGTTCTTTGTTCATTTCTTCTTTTTATTTTTCTCTTTTGTAGGTTGATTATTTTTTTATGTATTATTCTTGAGTTCCTTTCTTTTGGGTTTTTGTGAATCTATGGTGTATTTTTGATTTGTGGTTATCATATAGTTCAAGTATGTTGACCCATAACTCTATCTGCTTTCTTTAAACTGATAGTCATTCAAGTTCAAAGTCATTCTGAAAGATCTACATTTTTCTAGTCTCTCAATTTTTTATTTTAGTGTCCTGCTTTACACCTTCATGCATATCCTTTTGCTGTTAATTGTAGTTATAATTACTTTTACAATTTTTTGTTGTTTTTAATCTATGTATTGGCTTATTTAAGTGATCTTCAAGCATTTTATATATTTGCCTTTTCTACTGTATTTCATTTTCCTATAGAATCTTGCCTCTTTTCTCTTTTCTAGACAGGGGCTTTCAATATTTCTTTTAGGGTAGGTTTAATATTGCTGAATTATTTTAATTTTTGCTTATTTGAGAAATTCTTTATCTCTCCTTCTATTCTGAATTATAATCATGCTGGTTAGAGTATCATTGGTTGCAGGTTTTCTGTTCAGGTCTTTGAATATATCATGCCACTCCCTTCTATCCTACAAAATTTCTACAAAGAAATCAGCTGGTAGCCTTATGGGGGTTCCCTTGTAACTGATTCTTTGTTTCTCTTGTTTCTCAGTGAACCCTCTTGCACTGTTGATGGGAATGTAAATGGATACAGCCACTATAGAGAACAGGATGGAGGTTCTTTAAGAAACTAAAAATAGAACTACCATACGACCCAGGAATCCCACTGAAAAAACCATAATTCAAACATAGTCATGTACCACAATGTTCACTGCAGCTCTATTTACAATAGCCAGGACATGGAAGCAACCTAAGTGTCCACCAACAGATTAATGGATAAAGAAGATGTGGAATGTATATACAATGGAATATTCCTCGGCCATAAAAAGAAACGAAATTGAGTTTTTTATAGTGAGGCAGATACAACTAGAGTCTGTCACACAGAGTGAAGTAAGTTAGAAAGAGAAAAACAAATACCTTATGCTAACACATATATATGGAATCAAACCAAAAAGGTGCTGAAGAACCTAGGAGCAACAGGAATAAAGATGCAGATGTAGAGAAAGGACTTCAGGACAAAGGGAGTGGGATGGGGAAGCTGGGACGACATGAGATAGTTGCATGGACATATATACACTACAGAATGTAAAATAGATAACTAGTGGGAAGCACCCACATAGCACAGAGAGATATTCTCCGTGCTTTGTGACCACCTAGAGGGGTGGGATAGGGAGGGTGGAAGGGAGATGCAAGAGGGAGGAGATATGGTGATATACGTATATGTAGAGCTGATTCACATTGTAATAAAGCTGAAAATAACACACCATTTTAAAGCAATTGTACTTCAATAAAGTGGTTTAAAAAAGTTAAATACAAAGAAAAAATATTAAAAGCCACAAGAGAAAAGCAACAAAAAATATACAGGGAAATTCACATAAAGTTAACAGCTGATTTCTCAGCAGAAACTCTGCAAGCTAGAAGGCTGTGGAAGGACATAATTAAGACATGAAAGGGAAAAACCTACAACCAAGATTACTCTACACAGCAAGGACCTCATTCAGATCTGATGGTGAAATTAAAATCTTTACAGAGAAGCAAAAGCTGTGAGAGTTCAGCACCACCACACCCACTTCACAACAAATGTTAAAGGAGCTTCTCTAGGCAGGAAACACAAGAGAAGGAAAAGACCTAAAAAAAAAAAAAACCACAAAACAATTTAGAAAATGGTAATACGAACACACATATTGATAATTACCTTAAATGTAAATGGTTTATATGCTCCAACCAAAAGACATAGACTGGTTGAAGAATACAAAAACAAGGACCATATATATGCTGTTTACAACAGACCTACTTCAGACCTACGGACACATAAGACTGAAAGTGAGGGGATGGAAAAACATATTCCATGCAAATGGAAATCAAAAGAAAGCTGGAGTAGCACTTCTCATATCAGGGAAAATAGACTTTAGAATAAAGACTATTTCAAGAGACAAAGAGGACACTACATAATGATCAGGGGATCTACCCAAGAAGAAGATACAGCAATTGTAAATATTTATGCACCTAACAGAGGAGAACCTCAACACATAAAGTAAATGCTAACAGCCATAAAAGGGGAAATGAACAATAACACAATCATAGTAAGGAATATTAACACCCCTCTTTCACCAATGGACAGATCATCCAAAATGAAAATAAATAAGGAAACACAAGCTTTTAATGACACATTAAACAATATGGACTTAATTGAGATTTACAGGACATTCCATCCAAAAACAACAGAATACAGTTTCTTCTCAACTGCCCGTGGAACATTCTACATGAGAGATCACATATTGGGTAAGAAATCAAGCTTTGGTAAATTTTAAAAAATTGAAATTGTATCAAACATCCTTTATGACCACAACGCTATGAGACTAGATATCAATTACAGGAAACAAATCTGTTAAAAAAAACAAAAACAAAAAACAAAAAACATAGATGCTAAGCAATACACTGCTAAATAACTAAGAGGCCAGTAAAGGAATCATAGAGGAAATCCAAAAACACCTAGAAACAAATGATAATGAAAACACAACGAGGGAAAACCTATGGGATGGAGCAAAAGCAGTTCCAAGATTGAAGAATATAGCAATAAAATCCTACCTCAAGAAACAAGAAAGACCACAAATAAACAACCTAACCTTATAGCTAAAGAAACTAGAGAAAGAAGAACCAAAAAAACACAAATTTACCAGAGGGAAAAAAATCATACGATAAGATCAGCAGTAAATGAAAAAGAAATGAAAGAAATGATACCAAAATTGAAAAAAACCTGAAAGCTGGCTCTCTGAGAAGATAAAATTGATAAGCCAGTACCTAGATTTATCAAGAAAAAGGGAGAAGATTCAAATCAATAGAATTAAAATTGAAAAAGGATATGTACCAATGGACACTGCAGAGATACAAAGGATCATGACCGATTACTACAAGAAATTATATGCCAATAAATTGAACAACCTGGAAGAAATGGACAAATTATTAGAAAAGCACATCCTTCTGAGACTGAAATAGGAAAAATAGAAATTATAAATAGACCAATCACAAATAATGAAATTGAAGCTGTGATTAAAAATGTTCCAACAAACAAAAGCCCAGGACCACATGGCTTCACAGGTGAATTCTACCAAACATTTAGAGAAGAGCTAACACCTATCCCTCTAAAACCCTTCCAAAATATAGCAGAGGGAGAAACACTCCCAAACTCATTGTCCAAGGCCACCATCACCATGATACCAAAATCAGACAAAGATACCACAAAAAAAGAAAACTACAGACCAATATCACTGATGAACATGAATGCAAAAATCCTCAACAAAATACTAGCAAACAGAATCTAACAGCACATTAAACAGATCATACACCATGATCAAGTGGAGTTTATCCCAGGAATACAAGGATTCTTCAACATACACAAATCAATCATTGTGATACACCACATTAATAAATTAAGGTATAAACTCCATATGATTCTCAATAGATGCAGAAAAAGCTTCTGACAACATTTAACACCTATTTATAATAAAAATTCTCAAGAGAGTGGGAATAGATGGAACCTACCTCAACATAATAAAGACCATATATGGCAAACCCACAGTTAACATCATACTCAATGGTGAAAACCTGAAACCATTTCCTCTAAGATGAAGAGCAAAGTAAGTATGTCCACTCTTACCACTCTTATCCAAAATAGTTTGGGAAAGCCTAGCCACAATAAACAGAGAAGAAAATGAAATAAAAGGAATCCAAATCATAAGAGAAGTAAAACTGTCACTGTTTGCAGATGACATGATGCTATACATAGAGAATCCGAGAGACACTACTAGAAAACTACTAGAGTTAATCAATGAATTTGGTACAGTAGCAGGGTACAAAATTAATGCACAGGAACCTCATGCATTCTTATATACTTATGATGAAGAATCTGAAAGAAAATATAAGGAAAAACTCCCATTTACCATTGCAAAAAAGAATAAAATACCTAGGATTAAATCTAGCAAAGAGAAGAAAGACCTGTATGCATAAATCTATAAGACACTGATGAAAGAAATTAAAGATGTTACAAACAGATGGAGAGATTACCATGTTCTTGGATTGGAAGAATCAACATTGCAAAAATGACTATACTACCCAAAGCAATCTACAGATTGAGGTCAATCCCTATCAAACTATGAATGGCATTTTTCACAGAGTTAGAACAAAAACTTTCACAATTTGCATGGAAACACAAAAGACCCCAAATAGCCAAAGCAATCTTGTGAAAGAAAAACGGAGCTGGAGGAATCAGGCTCCCAGACTTCACACTATACTACAAAGGTACAGTAATCAAGACAGTATGGTACTGGCACAAAAACAGAAATATAACTCAAAGGAAAAGGATAGAGAGCCCAGAGATAAACCCATGCACATATTGTCACCTTATCTTTGTTAAAGGAAGCAAAAGTATACAATGGAGAAGAGACAGCATGTTTAATACGTTGTTCTGTGATAAACGGACAGCTACATGGAAAAGAATGAAATTAGAAGACTCCTTAACACCATACACAAATATAAACTCAAAATGGATTAAAGACCTAAGTGTAAGGCAAGGCACTATAAAACTCTTAGAGGAAAACATAGGCAGAATGCTCTATGACATAAATCACAGCAAGATTCTTTATGACCCACAACCTTGAGAAATGTAAATAAAAACAAAAATAAACATATGGGACCTAGTGAAACTTTAAATCTTTTGCACAGCAAAGGAAGCCATAAACAAGACAAAAGGACAACCCTCAAAATCGGAGAAAATATTTGCTAATGAAGCAACTAATAAAGGATTAATCTCCAAAATATACAAGCAGCTCATGCAGCTCAATATCAAAAAAACAAACAACCCAATCCAAAATTGGGGAGAATACCTAAATAGACATTTATCCAAAGAAAATATACAGAATGCCAACGAACACATAAAAGGATGCTCAACAACACTAATCATTAGAGAAATGCAAATCAAAACTTCAATGAGGTTTCACCTTACACCAGCAGAATGACCATCATAAAAAAATCTAGAAACAATAAATGCTGGAGAGGGTGTGGAGAAAAGGGAACACTCTTGCACTGCTGGTGGGAATGTGAATTGATACAGCCACTATGGAGAAGAGTATGGAGGTTCCTTACGAAACTAAAAATAGAACTACCGTGCTACCCACCAATCCCACTACTGGACATATACTCTGAGAAAACCATAATTGAAAAATAATCATGTACCACAATGTTCATTGCAGCACTATTTACAATAGGCAGGACATGGAAGCAACCAAAGTGTCCATTGACAGATGAATGGATAAAGAAGGTGTGGCATATATATATATATATATATAGTGGAATATTACTCAGCCATAAAAAGAAACAAAACTGAGTTATTTTTAGTGAGGTGGATGGACCTAGAGTCTGTCATACAGAGTGAAGTATGTCAGAAAGAGAACAAATACCATATGCTAACACATATATATGGAATCTAAAAAACAAAAAAAGGTTCTGAAGAACCTAGGGGTAGGACAGGAATAAAGATGCAGATGTAGAAAATGTACTTGAGGACATGGGGAAGGGGAATGGAAGCTGAGACGAAGTGAGAGATTGGCATGTACTTATATATACTACCAAATGTAAAATAGATAGCTAGTGGGAAGCAGCCGCATAGCACAGGGAGATCAGCTCAGTGCTTTGTGACTACCTAGAGGGGTGAGATAGGGAAGGTCGGAAGGAGATGCAAGAGGGAGGAAACATGGGGATATGTGTGTGTGTGTGTGTATATATATATATATATATATATATATATATATATATATATAGAGAGAGAGAGAGAGAGAGAGAGAGATGATTCACTTTGTTATAAAGTAGAAACTAACACACCATTGTGAACAATATTACTCCAATAAAGATGTTTAAAAAAAATTTTTTTAAAGAAATAATTACGCACAAAAAAACAGGTAAAAGAATACCCCCATTGGTAATATATGACTATTTACATCTGCTTTTAAATGTCCCAACCCTACATCTGCTTTTAAATGTCCCAATTGTTTCTGCTAACAATTATTCTAGGATCTTTAATTTGTTTATCCTCAGATTCAGAATTTTTTTTTTCCATAGTCAGGCCTTACACTTAGAAGAAACCTAAATTCTATTGAGTGGACCACTATTTCCCAAAGTGTGTTCTGTGGAACACAAGTTCTACATAACATTATAGAGTCTAATGGTCACATAAATACCACATAGTATGTTTGCCTCTTGTAGAGTTATAATGCACTTTAGAATGATAAAGAAACTTATTTAAGTGTGTTTGATGCCAGTGTTTCCCAGACTTATTTTGGAATCACTTTTTAAACCTATTAATCTCTCTTATAACACATACACATATGTGTGTGCATATGCACAGGCATGTGTGCATGTATACACACACACACTTTGAGAAACCTTGGAAGGCATACTAACATTGATGCCCTACACAAAAAGTCCTCAAATGTTCTCAGAAAGGACGCTCATTCTTTTCTGGAGATAATTTCTGAGGTACTGATAGGCTAAGAATTCTCCTTATTTCCTTGCTTTGAGCAGTTCTAATTCACTTGTAGACATATGCATGATTTCCTTGTTTGTTGAAAAGTGTGGCCACCCATTTGGTAGAGCTAAGAATACTTAAAAGAATTTTCTAGTGTGGATAAACTAGAAAGTACCTAACTACCTGTTTCATTTCCCAGCTTCAGAGTTGGTAATTGCTGTTGCATTTCCTTCTCATGAGACTCTACTTAGACTCATGTAAACTTAATAGTGGTATAAAATGAAAGTAAAGTAAACCTATTTTCATGGTACAGAAATCTTATAGGATGCTTTAGCACAAAAAGTGTTCTGTGGTCTAATAAGTTCAAAGAGCACTGTATAAGAGTAAAGTAAGTCAGAAAGAGAAAAGCAAACACTGCATGCTAAAACATATATATGGAATCTAAAATAATAAAGTTCTGATGAACCTAGGGGTAGGACAGGAATAATGAGGCAGATGTAGAGAATGGACTTGAGGACACGGGGAGGGGGAAGGTTAAGCTGGGATGAAGTGAGAGAGTAGCTTTTACATATATACACTGCCAAATGTAAAATAGATAGCTAGTGGGAAGCACAAACATAGCACAGGGAGATCAGCTCAGTGCTTTGTAACCACATAGAAGGGTGGAATAGGGAGGGTGGGAGGGAGACACAAGTGGGAGGGTATAAGGGGATATATGTATACATATAGCTGATTCACTTTGTTATACAGCAGAAACTAACACAATGCTGTAAAGCAATTATACTCCAATAAAGACGTTTTAAAAATACGAGACATATGTTATAATGTAAAGCAGGCCAATCTACATGTAATAGGGATTCCAAAATGGGAAGAAAGAGAAAAGGGTATTGAAAATGTATTTGAAGAAATTATGACTGAAAAATTCCCAAACCTAAGAAGGAAACACATCCAGATACAGGAAGCACAGAGGGTCCCAGACAAGATGAAACCAAACAAATCTACACCAAAACATATTATAATAAAAATGGCAAAAGTTAAAGAAAGGCTTCTAAAGGCAGCATGAGAACAACACAGAGTTAATTACAAGGGAACCCCCGTAAGTCTATCAACTGATTTCTCTGGAGAAACACTGCAGGCCAGAAGGAGTGACAAAATATATCCAGAGTCTTGAAAGAGAAAAACCTGTAACCTAGAATAATCTACCCAGAAAGATTATCATTTAGAATAAGAGGAGTAATAAAGAATTTCTCACACAAGCAAAAACTAAAAGAATGCAGCAATACTAAACTTATCCTTAAATAGTGAAAGGTCATCTCTAAAGAGAAAAGAAGCAAGAAGATACAGGAAGGAGGAAATCACAATTGGAAAGTAAATCACTTAAATTAGCCAGTATACAGATCAAAAAGAAAAGAAAAAAAACTATTTGTGAAAGCAATGATAAACACAAGGAACAGCAAAAGGATAAACATGAAGATATAAAAAGGGACATGAAAATCATAAAATGTGAACAAGAAGATAAGAAAATGCCAATTCTTTTTCTTTCTTTTAGAATGTGTTTCAACCTATATGAATATTAGTCTAAAGCAAGCAGATATAGGAAGGAGTTAACATACTTGAAAAACAGGGCAACCACAAATCCAAAACACACAGGAAATTCACAAAATCTAAATAAAAGAGAGCACAGGCATAAAATAAAAGGAAATCGTCAAACCACAAAAAGAAAAGAAACAAAGAATCAACTGGGAAAACAAGGTTTGAAATGTCAATACATACATATGTATCAATAATTACATTAAATGCCAATGGACTGAATTTTCCAATCAAAAGACATAGAGTTGCAGATTGGGTAAAAAAACAAGAGCCTACAATATGCTGCCTACAAGAGACCCATCTTAGGTAAAGGGACACACATAGATTGAAAGTGAGGGAATGGAAAAAGATATTTCAGGCAAATGGAAATGACGAGAAAGCAGGAGTTGCAATACTCATATCAGACAAAATGAACTTTAAAGACTATAAAGAAAAATAAAGAAGAACACTATACATTGATAAAAGGATCAATACAAGAAGAGGATATTACACTCATCAATTTATATACACCTAATATAGGAGCACCCAAATA
Source organism: Lipotes vexillifer (assembly GCF_000442215.2). Lineage (NCBI taxonomy): Eukaryota > Metazoa > Chordata > Mammalia > Artiodactyla > Lipotidae > Lipotes > Lipotes vexillifer. The sequence continues at coordinate 105,212 of NW_006797680.1, forward strand.
TATAAAACAAATACTAACGACATAAAGGGAGAAATCAATTGGAATACAATTATAGTAGGAGTCATCAACACCTCACTCACATCAATGGACAGATATTCCAGAGAATCAATAAGGAAACAGAGATCCTAAATGATATAATAGAACAGTTAGACTTAATTGGTATTTTCAGGACTTTACATAGCAAAAAAACCAGAATACAAATTATTTTCAAGTGCACACGGAACATTCTATAGTATTGACCACATACTAGGGCAAAAAAACTAACCTCAACAAATTTAACAGTATAGAAATTATTTCAAGCATCTTCTCTGACAACAATGGAATGAAACTAGAAATCAATCACAGGAAAATAAATTAGAAAAAAATGCCTAAATGGAGACTAAACAAATGCTACTAAAAAATTGTTGATTCAAAAAGGAAATCAAAAAGATACCTTGAGACAAATGACAATGAAAACACAACCATAAAAAATCTATGGGATGTGGCAAAAGCAGTTCTTAGAGGGAAGTTCATAGCAATACAGGCCTTCATCAAAAAAGAAGAAAAATCTCAATAAACAACCTAACTTACCATCTAAAAGAATTAGAAAAAGAAGAAGAACAAACAAAACCTAAAGTCAGCAGAAGGAAGGAAATAATAAAGATCAGGGAGTAAATAAATAAAATAGAGATTTAGAAAATAGAAAAAATCAATAAAAACAAGAGCTGGTTCTTTGAAAGGGTAAACAAAATGGACAAACCTCTGACCAGGTTCACCAAAAAGAAAAGAGGGTGAACCCAAATAAAAAAAATAAGAAATTGAAAAGAAGAAACCTCAACTGATACTGCAGAACTACAAAAATACAATAAACCAATACTATGAAAATTATATGCCAACAAATTTGACAACCTAGAAGAAATGGGCAACTTTCTAGAAACATACAGGCCACTAAAATTGAATCAAGAAGAAATAGATGATTTGGACAGCCTAATCACTACAAGTGAAATAGAATCTGTAATAATAATTTTAAAAATACCTACAAACAAAAGTCCAGGACCAGATGGTTTCACAGGTGAATTCTATGGAACATACAAAAAAAATTATACCAATCTTTCTCAAACTCTTCCAAAAGATTGAAGAGGAGGGAACACTACCAAATACATTCTATGAAGGCACCATCACCCTGTACCAAAACCAGACAAAGACACCACCAAAATAGAAAATTACAGGCGAATATCTTTGATGACTATTGATGCAAAAATTACCAAAAAAATATTAGCAAACATAATCCAACAACACATACGAAAGATCATACACCAAGACCAAGTGGCATTCATCTGAAGTTCAAAAAGATGGTTCAACATTCATAAATCAATGAATGTAACACACCACATAAACAAATGAAAAGTCAAAAACCACATGATAATCTCAGTAGATGCATAAAAAGCATTTGATAACATTCAACATCCATTCATGATAAAAAAAAAAACTCTTACCAAAATGGGTATACAGGGAACATATCTCAACATAATAAAAGCCATTTATGACAAACCCACAGCTAATACTCAATGGTGAAAAGCTAAAATTCCTCCCGCTAAAATCTAGAACAAGACAGGGATGCCCACTCATCACTTTGATTCAACATATTATTGAAAGTCCTAGCCATAGCAGTCAGACAAGAAAAAGAAATAAAAGGTATCCAAATTGGAAGGGAAGAGGTAAAATTGTGACTTTATGCAGATGCCATGATACTATATATAGAAAACCCTAAGGACTCCACACAAAAACTATTAGAACTAATGTCTAAATTCAGCAAGGTTGCAGACACAAGATTAATATACAGGAATCTGTTGCACTTCTATGTATTAAAAAGAAATATCAAAAAGAGGAAGAAAAATATAACCCGATTTAAAATCACATTAAAAAAATAAAAGAAATTCACAGAAAGATAGACAAGATGAAAAGGCAGAGGGCTTTGTACCAGATGAAGAAACAAGATAAACCCACAGAAAAACAACTAAATGAAGTGGAGACAGGCAATCTCCCAGAAAAACAATTCAGAATAATGATACTGAAGATAATAATGGACCTCAGAAAAAGAAAGGAGGCAAATATAGAGAAGATGGAAGAAATTTTTTAAAAAGACATAGAAGAATTAAAGAGCGAACAAACAGAGATGAACAATACAATAACTGAAATGAAAACTACACTAGAAGGAATCAATAGCAGAATAACTGAGGCAGAAGAACGGATAAGTGACCTGGAAGACAGAATGGTAGAAATCACTGCTGCAGAACAAAATAAAGAAAAAAGAAAGAAAAGAAATGAAGACAACATAAGAGACCTCTGGGACAACATTAAACACAACAACATTTGCATTATAGGGGTCGCAGAAGGACAAGAGAGAGAGAAAGGACTATAGAAAATATTTGAAGAGATTATAGTCAAAAATTTCCCTAACATGGGAAAGGAAATAGCCACCCAAGTCCAGGAAGTGCAGTGAGTCCCATACAGGATAAACCCAAGGAGAAACATGCCAAGACACACAGTAATCAAATTGGCAAAAATTAAAGACAAAGAAAAATTATTGAAAGTAGCAAGGGTAAAACAACAAATAACATACAAGGGAATTCCCATAAGGTTAACAGCCGATTTCTCAGAAGAAACTCTACAAGCCACAAGGGACTGCCATGATATACTTAAAGTGATGAAAGGGAAGAAGCTACAACCAAGATTACTCTACCCAGCAAGGATCTCATTCAGATTCGATGGAGAAATCAAAAGCTTTACAGACAAGCAAAAGCTAAGAGAATTCAGCACTACAATATCAGCTGTACAACAAATGCTAAAGGAACTTCTCTAAATGGGAAATACAAGAGAAGAAAAGCACCTAAAATGACAAACCCAAAACATTAAGAAAATGGGAATAGGAACATACATATCGATAATTACCTTAGACATGAATGGATTAAATGCTCCAAACAAAAGATACAGGCTTGCTGAATACATACAAAAATAAGACCCATATATATGCTGTCTACAAGAGACCCACTTCAGACCAAGGACACATACAGACTGAAAGTGAGGGCATGGAAAAAGATATTCCATGCAAATGGAAATCAAAAGAAAGCTGGAGTAGCAATACTCATATCAGATAAAATAGACTTTAAAATAAAGAATGTTACAAGAGACAAGGAAGGAGACTACATAATGATCAACGGATCAATCCAAGAAGAAGATATAACAATTATAAATATATAAGCACCCAACATAGGAACACCTCAATACATAAGGCAACAGATAACAGCTATAAAAGAGGAAATCGACAGTAAGACAGTAATATTGGAGGACATTAACACTTCACTTACACCAATGGACAGATGATCCAAAATAAAAATAAATAAGGAAAGAGAAGCTTTAAATGACACAATAGACCAGATAGATTTAATTGATATTTTTAGGACATTCCATCCAAAAACAACAGATTACACTTTCTTCTCAAGTGTCCAAGGAACATACTTCAGGATAGATCACATCTTGGGTAACAAATAAACCCTCAGTAAACTTAAGAAAATTGAAATCATATCAAGCATCTTTTCTGACCACAACGCTATGAGATTAGAAATGAATTACAGGGAAAAAAAAAAAACGTGAAAAACACAAACACATGGAGGCTAAACAATACACTACTAAATAACCAAGAGATCACTGAAGAAATCAAAGAGGAAATGAAAAAATACCTAGAGACAAATGACAATGAAAACACGACGATCCAAAACCTATGGGATGCAGCAAAAGCAGTTCTAGGAGGGGAAGTTTAGAGCTATACAAGCCTACCTCAAGAAACAAGAAAAATCTCAAATGATGAATCTAACCTTACACCTAAAGGAACTAGAGAAAGAAGAACAAACAAAACCCAAATTTAGCAGAAGGAAAGAAATCATAAAGACCAGAGCAGAAAAAAATGAAACAGAAACAAAGAAAACAATAGCAAAGATAAATAAAACTAAATTCTGGTTCTTTGAGAAGAGAAAGGAAATTGACAAATCATTAGCCAGACTCATCACGAAAAAGAGGGAGAGGACTCAAATCAATAAAATTAGAAATGAAAAGGAGAAGTTACAACAGACACCACAGAAATACAGAGCATCATAAGAGATTACTACAAGCAACTCTATGCCAACAAAATGGACAATCTGGAAGTAATGGACAAATGATTAGAAAAGTATAACCTTCCAAGACTGAACCAGGAAGAAATAGAAAATATGAACAGATGAATCACAAGTAATGAAATTGACTATGATTAATAATTTTCCAACAAACAAAAGTCCAGGACCAGATGGCTTATCAGGTGAATTCTATCAAACATTAAGAGAAGAGCTAATACCCATCCCTCTCAAACTCTTCCAAAAAATTGCAGAGGAAGGAACACCCCCAAACTCATTCTATGAGCACACCATCACCCTGATACCAAAACCAAAGATACTGCAAAAAAGGAAAATTACAGACCAATACCACTGATGAATATAGATGCAAAAATCCTCAACAAAATACTAGCAACCAGAATCCAACAACACATTAAAAGGATTATACACCATGATCAAGTGGGATTTATCCTACTGATGCAAGGAGTCTTCAATATACACAAATCAATCAATGGGATACACCATATTAACAAATTTAAGAATAAAAACCATATGATCATCTCAATAGATGCAGAATAAGCTTTTGACAAAATTCAACACCCATTTATAGTAAAGGAAACTCTCCAGAAAGTGGGTATAGAGGGAACCTACCTCAACATAATAAAGGCCATATACGACAAACCCACAGCAAACATCATTCTCAACACTGAAAAACTGAAAGCATTTCCTCTAAGATCAGGAACAAGACAATGATGTGCACTCTCCGCACTATTATTCAACATAGTTTTGGAAGTCCTAGCCATGGCAATCAGAGAAGAAAAAGAAATAAAAGGAATAGAAATTGGAAAAGAAGAAGTAAAACTGTCACTGTTTGCAGATGACATGATACTATACATAGAGAATCCTAAAGATGCCACCAAAAAACTACTAGAGCTTATCAATGAATCTGGTAAAGTTGCAGGATACAAAATTAATGCACAGAAATCTCTTGCATTCCTATACACTAATGATGAAAAATCTGAAAGAGAAATTAAGGAAACACTCCCATTTACCATTGCAACGAAAAGAATAAAATAGGTATGAATAAACCTACCTAGGGAGACAAAATACCTGTATGCAGAAAACTATAAGACGCTGATGAAAGAAATTAAAGATGATAGCAACAGATGGAGAGATATACCATGTTCTTAGATTGGAAGAATCAATATTGTGAAAATGAGTATACTACCCAAAGCATTCTACAGATTCAATGCAATCCCTATGAAATTACCAATGGCAATTTTTACGGAACTAGAATAAAAAATCTTAAAATTTGTATGGAGGGCTTCCCTGGTGGTGCAGTGGTTGAGAGTCCGCCTGCCAATGAAGGGGATACGGGTTCGTGCCCCGATCCGGGAAGATCCCACATGCCGCGGAGCAGCTGGGCCCATGAGCCATGGCCACTGAGCCTGCACGTCCAGACCCTGTGCTCCGCAACGGGAGAGGCCACAACAGTGAGAGGCCCACGTACCACAAAAAAAAAAAAAAAAATTTGTATGGAGACACAAAAGACCCCAAATAGCCATAGCAGTCTTGAGGGAAAAAAAACGGAGCTGGAGGTATCCAACTCCCTGACTTCAGACTATACTGCAAAGCTACAATAATGAAGGCAATACGGTACTGGCACTAAAACAGAAACATAGATCAATGGAACAAGATAGAAAGCCCAGAGATAAACCTACACACCTATGGTCAACTAATATATGACAAAGGAGGCAAGGATATACAATGGAGAAAAGACAGTCTCTTCAGTAAGTGGTGCTGGGAAACTGGACAGCTACATGTAAAAGCATGAAATTAGAACACTCCCTGACATCATACACAGAAATAAACTCAAAATGGATTCGACACCTAAATGTAAGACTGGACACTATAAAACTCTTAGAGGAAAACATGGGAAGAACACTCTTTGACGTAAATCACAGCACGATCGTTTTTGATCCACCTCCTAGAGTAATGGAAATAAAAACAAAAATAAACGAGTGGGACATAGTGAAACTTACAAGCTTTTACACAGCAAAGGAAACCATAAACAAGAAGAAAATACAACCTTCAGAATGGGAGAAAATATTTGCACATGAAGCAACTGACAAGGATTAATCTCCAAAATATGTAAACAGCTCATGCAGCTCAATATTAAAGAAACAAACAACTGAATCCAACAATGGGCAGAAAACCTAAATAAACATTTCTCCAAAGAAGACATACAGATGGCCAAGAAGCACATGAAAAGCTGCTCAACATAACTAATTATTAGAGAAATACAAATCAAAACTACAATGAGGTATCACCTCACACCAGTTAGAATTGGCATCATCAGAAAATCTACAAACAACAAATGCTGGAGAGGGTGTGGAGAAAAGGGAACCCTCTTGCACTGTTAGTGGGAATGTAAATTGATACGGCCACTATGGAGAACAGTATGGAGGTTCCTTAAAAAACTAAAAATAGAATTACCATATAATCCAGCAATCCCACTACTGGGCATATACCCAGAGAAAACCATAATTCAAAAAGACACATGCACCCCAGTGTTCATTTCAGCACTATTTACAATAGCCAGGTCATGGAAGCAACCTAAATGCCATTGACAGATGAGTGGATAAAGAAGTTGTGATATATATATACAATGGAATATCTCTCAGCCATAAAAAGGAAGTAAACTGAGTCATTTGTTGAGACGTGGATGGATCTAGAGACTGTAATACAGAGTTTAGTAAGTCAGAAAGAGAAAAACAAATATTGTACATTAACGCATGTATGTGGAACCTAGAAAAATGGTACAGATGAACTGGTTTGCATGGCAGAAATTGAGACACAGATGTACAGAACAAACATATGGACACCAAGAGGGGAAAACCGTCGGAGGGTGGGGATGGTGGTGTGCTGAATTGGGTGATTGGGAGTGACATGTATACACTGATGTGTATAAAATTGATGACAAATAAGTATGTGCTGTATAAAAAATAAATAAATAAAATTCAAATGTTAAAGAAAAAACTAATACTAAACTTTCTTCGGGTTATTTGTATGGATATATGTTAATATAAATGTTTCAGACATTACATGAAATTCCTAAAAATCTTATATGTTCTGGTATAATGTTATAAGTCATAATTCTAGTTATTACTTTAAAATGTGTATCTCAGAAATAACTAAATTTCCTTGCCAATTGCATTATTATGAACTTCCATGAAATCTTTAACCATGGTCATTTTTAAGTCTTTTGTCATTTACAGACAGTTCTGGGTGTACTCTGATGCTTTTGCAAAAATGTTCCTATAAAGGGTTTCATCTTCATGGAATTCATGGAAAAGACTCTGACAAGTAAAGGTTTCTGATAACTGACTATACTCCTGAACTGAATGAATAAGCATTTTCAGAACTCTAATGGAAAACTGATGAATTCATAAAAGTGCTAACAAAAGGTCAAGATGAAAAAAAGATTAATTATATGGGACTCAGTGAATTGATGAGGATGATTATAATTTTTATGACTTTCTGTTTGAATTTTAAAAATGTGATGTAAAAAATAAAAATAAAAAAATAAAAATGTGATGTAAATTTATGTAAAAAGAACTTAATGTAAAACAAACAAAAAAAAACAAATTAAAAAAGAAAAAGAAAATAAGTTTAAAAATGCATGACTGGTAACTTTTAAAAGTTGTGAATCACTGTGCTGTACACCTGAAATGAACATAATATTGTGAATCAACTCTACCTCAATTAAAAAAAAGAATAAAATACCTAGGGATAAATTTAACCAAGGATATGAAAGACCTATACTCTGAAAACTATAAAACTCTGATGAAAGAAATTGAAGCTAAAAAAAAGGGGGCAATATCCCATGCTCTTGGATTAGAAGAATTAATATTGTTAAAATGGCCACATTATCCAAAGCAGTCTCCAGATTTAATGCAATCCCTATCAAAATACCCATGTCATTTTTCACAGAACTAGAACAAATAATCCTAAAGTTTATATGAAACCACAAAAGACCCAAGATTAGGAAAGCAATCTTGATAAAAAAGAACACAGCTGCTGGTGTAACCCTCCCATACTTCAGAATATACTACAAAACTACTGTTATCAAAAAAGCATGGTATTGGCACCAAAACAAACATATAGATCAAAGGAAAAGAGAAGAGAGACTGGAAATAAACCCATTCCTCTATGGTTAATTAATCTATGATAAAGAATGTGAGAATATACAGTGGATAAAAGACCATCTCTTCAAAAAGTGGTGCTGGGAAAATTGGACTGCCACATGTAAAACAATGAGATTAGAACATTCCCTCACACCATACACATAAATAAACTCAAAATGTTTTAAAGACCTAAATGTAAGACAGAAAACCATAAAACTCTTAGAACCTAGGCTGAACATTCTCTGACATAAATGGTAGCAATATTTTCTTGGATCAGTCTCCTAAGGCAAATGAAATAAAGGCAAAAATAAGCAAATGGAACCTAAAAGCTTTTTACACAGTAAATGAATCTATCAACAAAATAAAAGAGTACCTATGGAATGAGAGAAAATATTTGCCATTGATGCATTGACAAAGGGTTAATATTCAAAATATAAAAACAGCTTATACAACTCAATATCAAAAACAAAAATCAACTCAATTAAAAAATGGGCAGCATGAGCCACGGCCGCTGAGCCTGCGTGTCTGGAGCCTGTGCTCCACAATGGGAGAGGCCACAACAGTGAGAGGCCCGCGTACCGCAAAAAAAAAAAAAAAAAAAAAAAATGGGCAGATGACCTGAATAGACATTTTTCCAGAAAAAGACACAGATGACTAACAGGCACACGAAAAGATGTTCAACATCACTATTTATTGGAGAAATGCAAATCCAAACAACAATGAGATATCACCTGGCACCTTTCAGAACGCCTATCATCAAAAAGTCTACAAATAAAAAATGTTGGAGATTATGTGGAGAAAAGGGTACCCTTGTACTCTGCTGGTGGGAATGTAAATTGGTGCAACCACTATGGAAAACAGTATGGAGGTTATATGGCTATATACCCCAAAAAATGAAAACATTAATTCAAAAAGATACATGCACCTCAGTGTTCATAGTAACACTACTTAGAACAGCCAAGACATGGGAGCAACCCACGTGCCCATCAACATACGATTGGATTAAGAAGATGTGGTATATACATATACAATGGAATATTAGCCATAAAAAAGAATGAAATGCTACCGTCTGCAGCAATGTGGATGGATTTAGAGAATATAATTCTTATTGAAATACATCAGACAGAAAAAGATAAATACTGTATGGTATCACTTATATGTGGATTTTTTTTAAAAAATACAAGGGAATGTATATGCAAAACAGAAATAATCTCAGATATAGAAAGCAAATTTGTGGTTAGCAAAAGGGAGAGGGAAGGTGGGAGGGATAAATTCGAGTTATGGGATTAACAGAGACAAACAACTATGTATAAAATGTATAAGCAACAGGATATACTGTATACCACAGGGAATTATAGCCATTATCTTGTAATATCCTAATTGCTAAAAATACTGAATTTCTACACTGTACACCTGAAACTAATATAATATTGTAAATCTCCTATACTTCCTTAAGAAATAGTTTGTTATCATATACTTATATTGCAAAAATGTAAATTTTGAAGTATTATGAATACTGACATTTTGAAATAAACTGTTACTCTCTTAAATATACCCAACAGAATCTAAATACTGTAGCAATTTTAGATCAGCTATCATTTTTTTAAACATCTTTATTGGAGTATAATTGCTTTACAATGGTATGTTAGTTTCTGGTGTATAACAGTGAATCAGCTGTACATATACATACATCTCTATCTCCTCCCTCTTGAGTCTCCCTACCACCCTCCCTAACCCACCCCTCTAGGTGGACAGAAAGCACCGAGCTGATCTCCCTGTGCTATGCGGCTGCTTCCCACTAGCTATCTATTTTACATTTGGTAGTGTATATATGTCAATGTCACTCTCTCACTTCGTCCCAGCTTACCCTTCCCCCTTATCATTTGTTTTTAAAATACATTAAAATAATTTTATTTAACTATTGGATAATTTATATTATTTCTTTCCTCTAATGTACAGCTCCATTTATTATCACCCCAGAATTTTTGTCCTAATTTTATATTTTTTTTGTTAAAAAGCCTTTCATTGGGGGGCTTCCCTGGTGGTGCAGTGCTTGAGAGTCCGCCTGCCGATGCAGGGGACGCGGGTTCGTGCCCCGTTTCGGGAAGATCCCACATGCCGCGGAGCGGCTGGGCCCGTGAGCCATGGCCGCTGAGCCTGCGCGTCCGGAGCCTGTGCTCCGCAAATGGGAGAGGCCAAAAAAAAAAAAAAAAAAAAAAAAAAAAAGCCTTTCATTGATCACTGTATCATATTTCCCTACCTCAAAAGCTATTTAAATTAATTTTAAAGGTTAGAAACTGTTCCTTACTAATTTATCATTCGATTATTGTCAGTATATGATTGATCAAAATAATATAAATGCATCACCAATATTTGTAAATTTTAAAAAGTAAAATGTTAAAATTTAATTGAATATTCATTTGAGGGATTTTTTCCCTATTATTTTATTTATCCAAACATGAATAGTACTCATTGCTACCAATTTTTTTCCTTTAATTTTTTATTAATATAAGTACTAAGCTATATAATAAATAAATGAATAGATGGGAATTAAAGGACTTTATTATAGTAATTTCTTTCCATCTTTAATTTCATTGCAGATAATATGCCAAAAATCACATAATTATCCATCTTCATAAATCATTTTAATCATTTATCAGCTGACAATTCAATTAGGTCCTCCTTCAATTTTGTCCAAGACAAAGAATTGGAAATTACAGACTTGCAAAATGATTTATTATGTAGTGTTTAGAGTCATTCACTTTCTCAATGTGGACACCAATATGTACTTCAAATTTTCCCTTTGTAAACAAACTCAAGGTTTTCATCCCCAGAGGCAATGCAATATTGTCAAATCTTAGATGTAAGACAGAAATACGCCTTTATTTTGTAACGCAGGAAAAGGTAAATTGCAAAAAGGGACATTTTCTAGCAGATCAGTTTTAGGAAAGGAGCTATGTGGAAATTGAGTATCTAGAAATTGATTCTCTTTAAGCTACTATCTTTATCCTCCTACTGTTTGAAAAGACTGTGTAGACAAACTCAATTTGAAGACTTGCCATAGATAATACTGCTACCACTGCTATATCTGGTGCAACAACTGATTTTTACCACTGAAACCGAGCAGAACCCTGTGGGCTCCCAGGCAAAAAAGCTTTTTTGTGTCCCCTATTTCTTGTTTGTAAGAAATAGGCTTCATTCAACCCCATCTCATATCCTGCTCTACTCCCAGTGTTCAGTTGGAAGTCCCATAGCTCTGATGGTAAATGACGTGGAAAGATAAACTGAAGGAAAAATAAGTATTGGCTGCTATCATCATCCTCTTCATCGTCACCATCATCGATGGAGTGTTTGTGCAAATACAGACATATTTATACTCCCCCCCCCAGAGTGAATACGCCACATTCTAATAAAGTGACACAAGTGTGTTCTTGGACTTTGCAACTCACCTCAGTGCTTCAGTGCTTCTACTCTTCAGGAGATAGAATGAGGGAAGGGACGGCTTGAAATCTTCCAGAAAGGGTCAGAAACTCCAATGCCTATGGGACCAACTAGATAAGCAATTTAATAAAGTGGACTTGGTAGAGTCAGAACACATGCCTTGTCTAAAAGGGACAGCCACTACTCAGCTCCAGTCAAACTGTGGCCCTTCAAGTGTATTAGTCTAATATAGCCATATAACCCAGTTTTAAAAGAAAAGCTTGAAATGTGGATTCGTATGGGAAATTTGCCAAGTATTATGTGTTGGCAGGCCAAAGCCAGTCCATGAGTTGCCAGTTGGTAATTCATGTGCTAAAGTTTAAAGTGGGTATATAGCACCAGAATTTCTGAACATTCAAGAAAGCCTGACTTGTTCATTCTTTTTTATATGCAAGCTAAGTGAAAAATCAAGATTATTAGAAGATTACAGGTACTATAGAGTCAGAACAAGAATGATAGATGATTTGAATATACATCTCTAGAACAAAATATATATCTGCCAGGTAGACTATCTTTGGTCTGATCCTTTGCTGTTTTTTTTTGCTTTTGTTTCTGTTTCTGTTTTTTTTTTTTTCAGTCATAGTTTAACTTACCAAGAGTAAATTTATTTCATTTGTTTTATTTCAGAAGAGAGGGTGTGTCAGAGCAATTGATGTCTCTATCATGTATTTACTACAACTGTGAAATGTATGCATGTTAGTCCCAGTTTTGCTGATGAAGAAACTGAGATTGAGAAAAATGAAATGAACTGCACTAAGGTCATAGAGCCATAAGTGACCAAGCCAGAGTTGAAATCCTGGTCTTTTTGGCTCAAGTCTAGGCTCTTGCCATTATACCACCCAGCTGTCTCTCTAGTTCTGCTTGTATTATTTGCGCCTATGTGCATCAGTAGGAATGGGGAGCAACCATAGGATTTCCCTTAAATTCTGTAGATATACTCCACTTAATTAGTACAATCACTTCAAGACCCCAACAACAGAAATTACTTACTCAGGATAAATTCCTAAAGAAGAATTACTCAGTAAAATTGTCTGCATGTTTTATTAAGCTTTCAGTGTTTATTAGCAAATTGTCCTTCAGATAAGTTGAACCTACAAAGTAACCTAATTCCCAGTAGGAATGAGGTCTTGTTTCCTCTAATAATAATAACAATAATATTATTCATATAGTGCTTACTATGAATGGGGCACTGTTCTAAGTGCTTGACATATGTTAATTTATTTGATTTCCAGAAAGCTCATTTCACAGATGACGAATATCAAGGCACAGAAAGGTTAAATTACTTGCCCAACATCATGTAGTGAACAAGTGGAAGTAGTGGAACCAGGATTTGAAGCTAGGCAGTCTAGATTAACTATGTCAGGACTGAATATTATATTGTTCTCTTTAATTTAATAGACAAAATATTTCAGTTATATTAATTTGTATTTTTTTATTTAAAGAAGATAAAATGTTTTTCTTTTTCTTTCCTCCTTCCCTTTTCCTTCCTTCCTTCCTTCCTTCCTGACCCTTTTTTCCCCTTTTGTGACGTTAACATACTAGTTAATGTCTTCTGTCTATTTTTCTCTTATGGTATTCATTTTAAAAAATTATTTGTAAGAACTGTGTTATGTCAAGAATATTAAGACTTCATGTGTTATAAATGTTGCAATTTCTTTTAGTTTGACTTTAACCTTTTAGTTTTTATTGTATTTTTGACATATAGAAGTTTAAAAATCATTAGAAAATCTGTCTATCTCTCCATTTATGTTTTTTTCTGTTTGTTTTAGAAAGGCCATAATCAAACCTAGGTTATATAAATATTTGCTATAACAGTTTTCTGCAAATTTTATGATTTAATTTTTTATCTGGAATTTATTTTGGCATTTAAAATTAAGATTCATGGAAAGTTTCACTCTTTC
>NW_006797680.1:118913-127258 GCF_000442215.2 Lipotes vexillifer
AACACGTTAGGGATTTATTGTGTTTCTCATGTCATTTTTGTCAGTTCAATGGTATTTGGTAAAGATAGGAGGTAAAAGCATAGGCTTAGTTGCCACCTTTAAGATCAGAAAGCTGATTTTAAAATAATTAATTATTTCATTTCTTTTTTGTTTTTCTTACAAGTTTCTTATGTGACCTGTTAAGGTTTTCTACTTCTTAAATATACTTTGGTCATGTACACCTTCCTAGAAAAGTAATACAGTGATCCATTTTTCTTTGTCATTAGCAAAGATTTGTACAAAGTCTTTTCTCATAATTCTCAAAAATATACCCTTTATCTGTGATTAAATCTACTCATGGAATTCTAGTTTTCATGTAATTATCTTGTTGCTCCTTTCTTAACTTGCAGCTAATTAATGTTGTGCTTCTCACTAACAAAGGCGTGTTCATTTAACTGCTGGAATGCTAATTTTATTTAGTTGTAATTTCAAACATTAAAGTGGATATATTTTGGAATAAAATGCAAAAAATAACATGATTTATAAGATAAATGTAGAGAATTCAAAATAATGTGCTTTTGGCCAAACTTGTTGAAACAGAGGGTAGAATGGTGGTTACCAGGGGCTGGGGGATGAGGGGAATTGGGGAGAAAAAATTAACAGGTCAAAGGCTATGAACTTCCAGTTACAAGATGAATAAATTCCAGGGATCTAATGTACAGCATGGTGATTGTAGTTAATAATGCTGTATTGTATACTTGAAAGTTGCTAAGAGAATAGATCTTAAATGTTCTCACCACAGAAAAGAAAAGGCCATTATGTGACCTGATAATGCTGCAATGGTAATCATTTTTCAATATATACGTATATCAAATCAATGGGCTGTACACCTTAAATTTACACAGTGTTATATGTCAACCATATCTCAATAAATCTGGGGTGGAGAGAGAAAACAATGGCCAAAATAACACTAAATCTCTATCTACTGAGCCCAAACTGTGGTCTTCCTCCACCTCCCATGGGGAAGCCTCTTTGACAAAGTCTTTCAGTTTCTCATAAATTACCCTCTATGGAAGAACTCAGGATGATTGCTATTTATTGTTTTTTTAATTTATTTATTCATTTATTTCGTTTTGGCTGTGTTGGGTATTCATTGCTTCATGTGGGCTTTCTCTAGTTGTGGTGAGCAGGGGCTTCTCTTGTTGCGGAGCACAGGCTCTAGGTGTGTGGGATTCAGTAGTTCTGGCGCACGGGCTTAGCTGCTCCGTGGCATGTGGGATGTTCCTGGAGCAGGGATCGAACCCGTGTCCCCTGCATTGGCAGGTGGATTCTTAACCATTGCACCACCAGGGATAAAGAGCCTACAGTAGGAAAAGAAATGTGTTTTTAGGAGAATTCAGGAAGAGGATGAGTGTGCTTTTGCCCGTGCTGTGTTCCTTGTAAGACGATCACATAGTTATAATGGTTTATCTATTTGACTTGTTCTTCAAAGACCTTCTTAAATTTTCTTAGCAAATTTCATTTTTTGAGTCTGCTAATTCATTAATGTTTGACTTTTACCATTTTGTAGCCATCACCCCGATTTCCTCTTTTTTTTTTTTGTCCTCTTTATTTGAATGCCTAATTAATTTTTTCTCTCTCTATTCTTCGGTATTTAAGACCTTTGAGTGTATAAATTTGACCCTGAGCTCATTCACATAGTTAAATCAAATACCGCTAATTTGAAGCTTGATAAGAATGCAGATTCCTGAGCACCACTTATATTTTGGTAAGTTTGGAGTGGGGTCTAGAAATCCGTTTGTTTTTTTTTTGTTTTTTTTTTGCGGTACGCGGGCCTCTCACTATTGTGGCCTCTCCCATTGCAGAGCACAGGCTCCGGACGCACAGGCTCAGCGGCCATGGCTCACGGGCCCAGCTGCTCCGTGGCATGTGGGATCTTCCTGGACCGGGGCACGAACCTGTGTCCCCTGCATTGACAGGTGGACTCTCAACCACTGCGCCACCAGGGAAGCCCAAGAAATCTGTATTTTTGAATGAGATCCTCAGATCACATATAGGGAAATCCCATCATAATTATGAATGTTTATGTTCTCATTATCATTATTTTTCTAAATTCACTCTAATAAGAACTTTGATTTGCACTTTGTCCCAAAAGTGTTTAATTCTGTTTTAATTTTCAAGTGGTTGAGTTTTTCATTCACAATTTCATTATTAATATCTAGTTTTGTTCTATTGAGATCAAGGAAGATGGCCTGTGATACTTCCTTAATTTTTTCTTTCTTGAGAAAATTTAAAATCTAAAAAAAATATAAAATAGTATTGTAACAAATACTCATATCCCTACCACCTAGAATTAACTCTTGCTATTTTGCCATATTTGCTTCCATTTAAAAGAGGAAATATATTTTTAGATATTTAATTAAATTTCCTTTTAATTACTGTCCTGTGTCCTATTTCATTTCCTCTTCCTCATGGGTGCAAATTTGCTATGAATCATTCTAGTATATTTTCAATAGCTTCACATACTTATGAATGCATCTATAAACACCATAGAGTGCTTTGCTAATTAATTAGGCTTTTGAGATCTATATATATAAATATATTTAGATATACTTCATTCCTTTTATCTTCTGTATTCTAATAATCACATTAATCACACTATATTAATCCATCCCCCTATTGAGAGACATCATATACCTATATTTTTTTCTTATCTTGAGATTTACTAAAGCATTTGTGGCCTAAATGTTATGAAATGTTGGCTGGATACTAGGGGGAAAAGGTACTTTTATGCATGGTATAAACCAGAATTAGAAATTTATACATAAATTTGAAATTATTCATTCTGTTATTCAAGGGCTAGATCTTTATTTCTCCTACTTAATCTGTAACTAAATTAGATACATGTGTTAATAGCTGCCACTACTATTGTGTGCCTGTCAATTTCTACCTACAATTTCTCACCAAAATACCTTCTCATTTTTAAAAATTGTAAACGCAGTGCATACTTATAAAAGCCATCAGAAACTTTTTAATTTTATTTTTTAAAAAGGAACAAGGGACTTTCCTGTTGGCTCAGTGGTTAAGAATCTGCCTGCCAATGCAGGGAACATGGGTTCGATCCCTGGTCTGGGAAGATTCCACATGCTGAAGAGCAACTAAGCCCTGTGCCACAACTACTGAGCCTGCGCTCTAGAGCCTGCTACGCCACAACTACTGAGCTGCGTGCCACAACTACTGAAGCCCGTGTGCCTAGAGCCCGTGCTTCGCAACAAGAGAAGCCACTGCAATGAGAAGCCCGTGCACCACAACGAAGAGTAGTCCCCGCTCGCCACAACTAGAGAAAGCCCTTGTGCAGCAATGAAGACCCAACTCAGCAAAAAAAAAAAAAATAGGAACAGTTATTCATAATTTTAGCACCAAACCATTAACATACTTGTGTATAGTGTTCCAGGTTTCTTTTTATACATACACATACATTGTCTTTAAAGACAGTTTACACATACAAACTGTTTATAAAATATAGTTTTAACATAAAAATATACTTACTGCATTTTTTGGTATTGAAACATGTGATTGTATAGTTTCTAACTGTATGGAAATATATAAAACTGAAAGTGAAAATACTCTGTAATTTCCCTGTAACTACCATTTATTTCATGTACACTTTTTATCACACAAATTAACTACCTGTTTCTTAAACAGTGAATATTATTCTTTTGTATGGTAATATCATAATATATTTGACCAATCCTGTGTAAAGAGACACTGATTATCTTTTAACATAATTTTTTAAATGCTGCAGTGCATGTACATTTTATATATATGTATTTTTGTGTCCTTATACAATTATTTTCATAGGTGGGGTCTCTAAATGAGGCATTTCCAAATAAAGGTGGAAATATTTAAAATGTTTACATATATGTTAAAATTGCCTTAATATAACAACTTACACTTCAATTGGCATGAGAGTTCATTTTCTCAGCTCTCTCTCAATGATAAGGTTTATTATTATTTTTCATCTTTGCCAATATAAGACAGAAGAAGGATCTCATTGTTTTAATTTGAAATTCTTTGATTGCTAGTGAGCTTAATCATCCTTTTATATGCCCATTGGCCATTTGCCCTTCTTTTGTAAAATGCAGGCTCTTGCCCAGTCCTCTTCCCTTCCCCCAAGGGGGGTGTTCATCTTTTCCTTTTTGCTTTGTCAGAGTTCTTTGGTTCTCATTTTTGATCTTTTACTTCGTGTCGGTTTGATTCAGGCTTTCATCTTTTCACTTCACTGCCTGATAGTGTATATATACATATATATATATTCTCCATTAGTCTTTAATGTCCTTTATAGAAGCTGGCTCCCTTTCCTCTCTTCCTCCCTCCTTCCCTCTTTTCTCTTGTCTTCTGTTGTCCCTTTGTTTCTTTCTCTCTGTTTCTCTCTCTCTCCCTCATCTTTTTTCTTTTTTTTCAGTACATAAGTTTTTAATTTTGACCGAGTCGACTCTATCATCCTGGGCCTGGCGCCGCGTCAGCAGAGGGGGGCGGGGAGGCGAGCGCGGAACTGGGGGAAGGGAAGGGGCGGGGAGGAGCGGGCGGAGCAGCTGCGCGAGCTGCTGGGAAACCGCGCGGTGGGATCACACGGCGGCGGCGGCGGCGGCGGCGGCGGCGGCGGCGGCGGCGGCGGCGGCGGCGGCGGCGGCGGCGGCGGCGGCGGCGGCGGCGGCGGCGGCGGCGGCGGCGGCGGCGGCGGCGGCGGCGGCGGCGGCGGCGGCGGCGGCGGCGGCGGCGGCGGCGGCGGCGGCGGCGGCGGCGGCGGCGGCGGCGGCGGCGGCGGCGGCGGCGGCGGCGGCGGCGGCGGCCCAGAGACCTGAGCGGCGAGACCTCGGCCCGCGGCCTAATCGGAGCCCTCTCTCCACCGGAGGACCAGGGATTCGCAGTCTTCAACACAGAGGTACCGTGCTCCGCGCTCCCCGCCCAGCCCGGCTCAGCCTACTGCGGCGGTGCCTCCTTCCTTCCTTCTTCCCTCGCTCTCTCTCTCGCCCGCCCGCCCGCGCCTTCCCTGTCTGCCTGCGTCACTGCGGCCGCCATGGCTGAGAACGGCGAGAGCAGCGGCCCCCCGCGCCCCTCCCGCGGCTCTGCTGCGACCCAAGGCCCTGCCTCTGCCCCGGCGGAGCCCAAAATTATCAAAGTCACTGTGAAGACCCCCAAAGAGAAAGAGGAGTTCGCAGTGCCCGAGAACAGCTCAGTCCAGCAGTTTAAGGAAGCGATTTCGAAACGCTTCAAATCCCAAACGGATCAGCTAGTGCTGATTTTTGCCGGAAAAATCTTAAAAGATCAAGATACCTTGATTCAGCATGGCATCCATGATGGACTGACTGTTCATCTTGTCATCAAAAGCCAGAACCGACCTCAGGGCCAGTCCACCCAATCTAGTAATGCCGCGGGAACTAATACTACCACCGCGTCAACTCCCAGGAGTAACTCCACACCTATTTCCACAAATAGCAACCCGTTTGGGTTGGGGAGCCTGGGAGGACTTGCAGGCCTTAGCAGCCTGGGCTTGAGCTCGACCAACTTCTCTGAGCTCCAGAACCAGATGCAGCAGCAGCTCCTTTCCAGCCCTGAGATGATGATCCAAATCATGGAAAATCCCTTTGTTCAGAGCATGCTTTCGAATCCTGATCTGATGAGGCAGCTCATTATGGCCAATCCACAGATGCAACAATTGATTCAGAGAAACCCAGAAATCAGTCACCTGCTCAACAACCCAGATATAATGAGGCAGACCCTCGAAATCGCCAGGAATCCAGCTATGATGCAAGAAATGATGAGAAATCAAGACCTGGCTCTCAGCAATCTTGAAAGCATCCCAGGTGGCTACAATGCTTTACGGCGCATGTACACTGACATTCAGGAACCCATGCTAAATGCCGCACAAGAGCAGTTTGGGGGTAATCCGTTTGCCTCGGTGGGAAGCAGTTCCTCCTCTGGGGAAGGTACACAGCCTTCCCGTACAGAAAATCGCGATCCACTACCCAATCCGTGGGCGCCACCACCGGCTACCCAGAGTTCTGCGACCACCAGCACAACAACGAGCAGTGGCAGTGGATCTGGCACTAGCTCTAGCAGTGCTTCAGGGAACACAGTGGCTGCAGCTAATTATGTTGCCAGCATCTTCAGCACCCCAGGAATGCAGAGCTTGCTGCAACAGATAACTGAAAACCCACAGCTGATCCAGAATATGCTGTCTGCACCCTATATGAGAAGCATGATGCAGTCGCTGACCCAGAATCCAGATTTGGCTGCACAGATGATGCTGAATAGCCCTGTGTTTACTGCAAATCCTCAGCTGCAGGAGCAGATGCGTCCACAGCTCCCTGCTTTCCTGCAGCAGATGCAGAATCCAGACACACTCTCAGCCATGTCAAACCCAAGAGCAATGCAGGCTTTAATGCAGATCCAGCAGGGGCTACAGACATTAGCCACTGAAGCACCTGGCCTCATTCCAAGCTTCACTCCAGGTGTGGGGGTGGGGGTGCTGGGAACGGCTATAGGTCCTGTAGGCCCAGTCACACCCATAGGCCCCATTGGCCCCATAGTCCCGTTTACTCCCATAGGCCCCATTGGCCCCATAGGACCCACTGGCCCTGCAGGTCCCCCTGGCTCCACTGGCTCAGGCGCCCCCCCTGGGCCCCCTGTATCTAGCTCTACACCCAGTGAAACTACGAGCCCAACATCGGAATCTGGACCCAACCAGCAGTTCATTCAGCAAATGGTGCAGGCTCTGGCTGGAGCAAATCCTCCGCAGCTGCCGAATCCAGAAGTCAGATTTCAACAACAACTGGAACAGCTCAACGCAATGGGGTTCTTAAACCGGGAAGCAAACTTGCAGGCTCTAATAGCAACAGGAGGCGACATCAATGCAGCCATTGAGAGGCTGCTGGGTTCCCAGCCATCATAATTACATTTCTGTACCTTGAAAAAATGTATCTTATTTTTGATAATGGCTCTTAAATCTTTAAACACACATAATTGTACTTTACTTTCACTTTGATTCTTTTAAATCTGTCTAGTTATAAATTTAATATGCATTTTAAGGTGGAGTCCTTTCCTCCCTCTTTGTTTCCTCCCTCCCTCCCTTCCCTCCTCCCTCCCTCCCTTCCTCCCTTCCCCCCTTCCTTCCTTCCTTCCTTCCTTCCTTCCTTCCTTCCTTCCTTCTCTGTTTTGAATGGTGGGAATCAATGCCGTTTCACTCTAAGGTGTTGCATGCAAACACTTCTGCTTTTATTGTGATTTTTGGAAACAGGTATCAACCTTTACAGTTGGGTGAACAAGTTTTGTCCTACAGATGTCCAATTTATTTGCATTTTAAACATTATCCTATGATAGTAATTAAATGTAGAATGAAAATATTAAAAACATAAATTAATTGAAGCTCTCTAATTTGTGGTACAGTATTGCTTATTGTGACTTTGGCATGTATTTTTGCTAGCAAAATGCTGTAAGATTTATACCATTTGATCTTTTTTGCTATATTTATACACAGTACAGTAAGCACAATTGGAACTGTACATCTAGAAATATTACAACAGAATCTCTGAGCAGAATATGTATAACCAAAATGAGAAAGGGTATAAGAAATATTTCTGGAGCTCGGTATATCTCACAATTTTGTAGAATCTTACAGCATCTTTGATAAACTTCTCAGTGGAAATGTTGGCTAGGCAAGTTCAGTTAAAATATAGTAGAAATGTTTATCCTGGTATCTCTACGTATACATTTAATTGTACAGAAAACTTACAGTGTGACATTGTGTCAACATTTGCAAATTGATTGTATATGATCTTAATCTTAGTGCAGCCTGAAGGATCAGTATAGTAATGCCAGGAAAGTGCTTTTTTTAAGATTTCCTTCTCAGCTTCTCCCATAAAGAGACCCTAATATGCATTTTGATTTGTAATTGGAGATGTAACTTTAACTGAAATGAAAATGTCATGTGACGTTTGCATTACTTTTAACTGCTGTGTATAAAGGAAACTGTATCTTTTGACTCTATCAGTTATTTCTCTTGTGCACAGGGAAAAATGCATTAAAAATGACTAAAAAAATAAAAAAAATTAAAATGGATAAATCTTTTCTTTTTTGCCTTCTGGCCCTAGGATCATGTTTAAGAAGGATTGCCGGGCTTCCCTGGTGGCGCAGTGGTTGAGAGTCTGCCTGCCCATGCAGGGGACACGGGTTCGTGCCCTGGTCCGGGAGGATCCCACATGCCGCGGAGCGGCTGGGCCCGTGAGCAATGGCCGCTGAGCCTGCGTGTCCGGAGAGGGAGAGGCCACAACAGTGAGAGGCCCACATACCGCAAAAAAAAAAAA
>NW_006797680.1:127268-135305 GCF_000442215.2 Lipotes vexillifer
AAAAAAAAAAAAAAAA
Source organism: Lipotes vexillifer (assembly GCF_000442215.2). NCBI lineage: Eukaryota > Metazoa > Chordata > Mammalia > Artiodactyla > Lipotidae > Lipotes > Lipotes vexillifer. The sequence continues at coordinate 127,285 of NW_006797680.1, forward strand.
AAAAAAAAAGAAGGATTGCCAACCCCAAGATTATATAAATCTTATCCTGTATTTCTCTAATTTTGATGGTTTTGTTTTTTAGAAAATGTTCCTTTGCCCTGTCTGGAATTATTTTGATGTATAGATTTAGGTATTCTTTTTTTTTCCCCCAAAGGGTAGACAGTTGTTACCCGGTTTTTATCTCATTGTCCTCATGCCCCCCTCCATTTGAAATGTCATACATATATATACTTTATTCTGTGTTTGAATTCTCTTTAGTACCACTGAACATTGTAGCCCCAGTACACCAGCCTGTAGTTATTGAGTTAGAAATGACTTCATATCTCTTAGGGCAAGTCCTCCTTTTGATCTTTTTTTATTTTTCACAATTTTCTAATGATTCCGACGTGTTTATTTTACCAGATGAACTTTACAGTTATTAGACTTTCCTCCCCCGCAAAAAAAAATAAATTGGGAATTTGATTAGAATTGTCTTAAATTGATATGATAGTGAGAAGTACAGAATTACAGTGCTCTCCAGAAACATGATATATTGCCTCATTTTTAAAAAGCTTTTACATCCTTCAAGAGAGTTTTATTTATTTAAGTCCCATATAATTTGTAATAAATGTATTCCTAGGTAGTACAGATATATGGGAAACAATACTGCAATTGGGAGCTCTTATTCAGTGTGTTACCTATGTGGTCATTTTTGCTATATAGGGGAAGAATGTATTTTCAAAGATTAATTTTAAGTTGGCAGTTTATTGGAATCTATTAAATTCAGAGACATTCAGTTGATCCTTTTGAGTTTTTCCTGCTAAGCAGTCATATCAATGATAAGTTGTAATGATAGGTTATTTTCAAAATTTATAACATAGGTTCTGATGGCATGGGTTAAACAATTCCAGAATAGTGCTAAAGAAGAAAAGTGGCAGTGGCATTCTTGTCTTGTTTCTCATTTTAACCAGACTGTGTTTGCTGCAGCAATTCTAAATTGCTTTTTTGAAAAACCATTCCTCTGGGAGATGGTCAAATAAGTTTGCAAAATGCTGTATACTATAGCCCCTCTTGGAGAGTCATTAGGCAGTAAATTTTGACTAGTATTATTTTGTTTAAAGGAGTATGTTCTTTAAAAGAGTAAAAACTATTTAATCTTATCAAACTCAGCATTTCCTAAACTTATTTGAGTAAAGAACAGCTTTTTTCCCTTTTAAACACCCTAATAACATTTGGCATATCAATGTTCCTCAGAACATCAAGTTAGGAAATGGTGATTTATTATTTCACTGCTGTATGATGCTTGGGTGTTACGATAATTACAGTAGCAAAGTCTGCCATAACTAAGAATTTTTATGACATGAAGGATTTCATAGGCAATCAATATAAAAATTAGCCAGTAACATAGAAAATAGCAAGAAATCAATAGCTATAGGAAAAACTGGATGTTTTCTGAGGCCTGGCTCAGGCAATTTAACAGGTAAATTTCTTTCAGGCATTCAAGGAACAGAGAATTCCTTAATTACCCTTGCCAAATGTTTCTATATCTTTTAATACATTTTGTTTTCTCCCTGAAAAGGTCCAAGTCTTTAATTTATTAATTCTATTTTTTGGTTGTATTTTTGCTTTCCAGTTAATTAATTTTTGTTTATAACTTTATTTACTCTTTTAAAAAAATTTTAAAACTGTTCATCTCTTACATGATATAATTTCCTCTTATTATCTTGCAAGTTCTTTTCATAGGCTCTGTTTTTGTTTTGGGTTTTATCTACTATTAATTCACAATTTATCCATTTATTCATCGTTGAATAAGAAGGGCATATCCTAACCTGCTATCTCTCTCCCTCCAATAAGAGTGGGGTAATTCTTTTATGCTTTCACTGTTTACTTGGTTGTCGTCCCCTCTCTAAGCTTACACTAGATGGCTAGATGGTGTAAGTTTATATTACTGGCTCTGTGAGCCAGCAGGATGAGGTAGTGGGGAGGGAACTAGGGCCAGGGGCAATCCCAGCAGGAGGAGATGTTCACCTCAATTGGCTTTCTTCATTTGTTCTTTTGGCCTCTTCTTCAGGTATGTGATATCATATATACTCATCACTTGTGTGTGGCCAGTGTGTGTGTGGGTTGGATATAAAACATTGAAATAAGTCCTACTGGTTTATTAATGAGGACTCATATCAGGTTGAGACCATCATGTTTATTGAGACCATGGTCAGAGATGCTGAGCTTGCCTTCTGAGAAGGGGCAGCCTGCTCCAAAGTCTGTTGATGTGCAATGTCAAAATAGCAACAAATGGAGTAATTCCTGTCAGGGCCTAGCCCAGGGATTTGGGTTAAGGTATCAGGAGAGCCCTTTGGCCTGTGTTTCATGTTCACAAAACTCAAATTCAGAATTTTAACATTATTCTCAAATGAATTGATTACTCCAGCCATACAGCTAGACTGAGCTGATTGAAAATGTTCATAATACAGCTTAATTTAGTAAATGTAAACTTTTAAAACTATGTGGCAATTTCGATATTTCCAATTTGTATTATTTTATTTTTAAAAATGTATTGGGAGGCTTAGATGAAGAATGTTACTCAGGCTTACCTCAATTTTTGAGAGGTTCTCATCCCAGTCTTTTTCACTGCCTGCTCCCACCTTCAGTCCTTGCTCCTTTAAGCTAGATGGTATTAGTGCTTTTCTGCCAGGATTTTCTTGATTTGTCAGTATATCACAGAACTTCAGATTGGCGATATATTTCAATATGGCCCCATCAGCATCATGTCTTACAGAAATTCCTTGACAATTCTAATGCCCTCATTGTTTGTACAGGTTTCGCTCAATTTTTGTTTCCCTGTGGTCATTTCTATTGATTTGTAGGAGGAAGAACAAAAATTGGGGACCTTTTCCAATGCTACCATCTTTCCAGAAGTCTGTTAGAAAACTTAGGGGAAAAACAATTTTCTAAAACTAGAAAGGAGAAAAATGATTTGGATTATGATTTCAGATATCAGACTGAAGCCACCCAAAGAGCAACTTCATCAGGTGGTGTACATACTTACCAAGGCTTTAGACATTTTGATAATGGGTAAGCACCATTGGCAAAAGGTATTCTAAACCAGCAAACTCCAAAGGTTGGTTAAGCCACTCTCAAGTAAGGAATTGTTTGTCCTGACATACATAGGCAACATTATTCATCAAATGGATATGTATTGAAGCATATGGCTAGCTAGCTTTAGCTGTACTGAGGTATCTAAACACAGATTTGGGTTCCCTAAGTACTATCAGAATTCAACTTCAGAACTTCTTAGCCCAATGTGTAGATTAGCAAATTTAAGGTAATTTCAGGAAAGAGGCTTTAATTTATTATTAAAAGAATAGTTGATGAGCATGAAAGAAAAAAAAGACATGATTACTCAGCTCTAGCTTGGATTTCACAATATTGTTTCTGTTACATTGGGATGATAATAATAGCTAATGTATTCATGGTTATGTTCAATTTTCATAGCAACCCTATAAGGTAGTAGTACTATTATCTTCCCCAGTTTACAGATAAGGAAATAAGCTAACAGATTAATTTTCTGGGGTCACACTGCTATTAAGTGACAGAGCCAAAATTTGAACCCAATTCTGAGATTCCAGAGTGCGTGCTTAACCAGTTCATTCTTCTGCTTCCCCCTGAATCTATTAAACTATACTGGTCTATTTATAATAGAGATTTTATAATAAATTATGTACTAACTTGCCTCCTGGGTGTTGTGGAGATACATTAGCTGTTGTTAAATGAATGCATCTCTGCTGCTGTTCACACTGGTGCAGCTCCCATAAAAATGCATATGTGAGAGTCAGCTTTGTCATAATCAAAACTGCAGTTTGGTGGTTTGGCTTTCTGACTTTTGAGTTATGGCGAATATTTGAAACTGTTCTTCAGTACATCTGTCCACAGTGTCCTAATACATACGATATGCCTCCAAATTGGCAATCACATGGGCCACTTGTGCTTCAGCTGCTCTGGAGGATGCCTGCATTTTGTTGAGCTGCCTCCCAGAGACCTCAGAAGGCAATATGCATTGTGTACTTCACCATGGTATTTGGCAGTTTCTCAAAATGCCCTTAAGAATAAAATTGGAGTAACATGAGCTAGATAATAACAGGCCAGTAGATGGGTTAGTAAGTTGAATTGACAGTGTCAAATGATGTGTCAATATAAACAAGCAGTTTCTAACCTCAGTTCTGTCTCATTGAAATTATTTTTCAGTAACTAGTATGAAAATATAAAATAGCTTGCCCATCCCATGGCAAATACTATAGCATTAGAAGGCAGAATAAATGCACTGGATATCACTAACAAGATCCAAAAGTCCTTAGTAGATCGAAGAAAAACTATAGCCAAATCTAGCAGGATTAAATTGAATGGGATAAAATGTAAAGTCTTGTATCAAAAATTCAGTTACTAAAGGAAAGGGGTTATGTGGCTTAAAAATAGCATTGTTAAAAAAGACTCAGTGATTTTAATTTACTATAAGTTTAACATGAGCCCACTATGTGAGATTATACTGCACACAGGTGTAATGAAGTCTTAGGCTCTATTAATAGAGGCATGGTGTCCAGCACAGAGAAGTCCTTCATAATGTTTTTTTCTTTTCTTGATCATTTATGTTGAGAGATTTGGATCATTTCAGAGCACCACAATTAAGATGAACACAGACAACCTGGAAAGTGACCAAGATGGTAACTCATTTACAAATAGACACAGAACAATTATTAAAAGGATCAAGAATGTTTTAGTCTAAAGAATGGGTGTTGTGGATATATTTGTTTTTTAATAATTGAGGGCCTTGTCAGATAGAAGAGGCGTAACATTTACTTGGGTAGTTTCAGAGGGCAAATCAATTTAAATTTTACAAGAAGTCAGAATTTTGGCTTACTCTTAGGAACTCTATAGCAATAAATTGAAGATACCCTTGTCACTGGAGCTGTTTAAACGGAAGCCCATTAGACAGAAATATTCAAGAATGAATTAGAATACGTTCAAGATTCCTTCCAAAGCTAATATTCTCCCAAATGGACTTTTCAGCTTCTCACTGAAGTTTCAAGGGCTGGGGTCAAAGTTGTTTCAGAATGAAGACATGTTACAAACTCCTGCATTTCTTACCTTAATAAATAGCAAATCAGAAGTAGACTGCTACCTTTGTTGACATAACGTCTAGATAAACTCATTGTTTTATTTCATGATACTACACATGGGAAAAGGACTCAAACAAGATCTTAAACTGAATGTCAGAAAGTGCTGAGAGCTTGGGAGGAGGAAATAGGAGCAGATGCCTGAGGTCAAAGGACTCTAGTTTGAGAATGAAGGTTACAGTGCTATTCTGACCTCCTGTTTCTCTTGATAATATTCTCCTCCCCCTGGCATTCACCATGGTGATGTGAGGAAGCTGAAACTAAGAGTGGTATGTAAGATGTAAGGATATAGCAGTGTGTGTGTGTGTGTGTGTGTGTGTGTGTGTGTGTGTGAATATCCATATATATATATTGGGTCGGCCAAAAACTTCCTTCGGGTTTTTCCATAACATCTAATGGAAAACCTGAACAAACTTTTTGGCTGACCCAACATATACATATATGTATATATGTGCATATATAATTCCATACATAATTCTTTACTTAGGGTGATCCTTTTGGAGCAACAAAAAAGTTAGTACTGTGCTTTACATGATACCTTGGGTTTCATTACATGAAATAAATGACCTTAATATTTTTGAGTCATTATGCTTTGTATTCCTTATAAGTTACCCTAGGACTCCAAAGGGTTTGGAAAAGAGCATCTTGGTACTGGGTACAGGCTGAAACATATCAGTTTCCTTATTTGAGGAATGTAAATTGAACCTCAAATGTGTGTGTATGTGTAAAACTTTGTTTTGACAGCTAAATATAGGTCCCTTCCACATACGCTTATACTAATGAACTACCCTGATATATTCCCCATGTAGATGTTTGCCTTCTCCATGAGCCTTCACCTGGATTAACCACATATTATGTGACCAGAGGCTATAGGAAAATTTCTTGGCTTTATTGCTTTACTCAAACCCCTGCTTCAATTTTTGGATGTATTCGTATATCTGGATGGCTTTAGGCAGTTTGACTTATTTTTATTTTTTTAATATCTTTATTGGAGTATAATTGCTTAACATTGATATGTTAGTTTCTGCTGTATAACAAAGTGAATCAGCTATATGTATACATATATCCTCATATCTCCTCCCTCTTGCACCTCCCTCCCACCCTCCCAATCCCACCCCTCAAGGTGGACACAAAGCACTGAGATGATCTCCCTGTGCTATGTGGGTGCTTCCCACTAGCTATCAGTTTCACATTTAGTACTGTATATATGTCAGTGATTCTCTCTCACTTCGTCCCAGCTTACCCTTCACCCTCCACATATCCTCAAGTACATTCTCTATGTCTGTGTCTTTATTCCTAACCTTCCCCTAGGTTCCTCAGAACCATATTTTTTTCAGATTCCATATATATGTGTTAGCATACAGTATTTGTTTTTCTGTTTCTGACTTACTGCACTCTGTATGACAGATCCTGAGTCCATCCACCTCACTACAAATAACTTAATTTCATTTTTTATGGCTGAGTAATATTCCATTGTATGTATGTGCCACATCTTCTTTATCCATTCATCTGTCAATGGGCACCTAGGTTGCTTCAAAGTCCTGGCTAATGTAAATAGAGCTGCAGTGAACATTGTGGTACATGACTCTGTTTGAATTACGGTTTTCTCAGGGTATATGCCCACTAGTGGGATTGCTGGGTCGTATGGTACTTCTATTTTTGGATTTTAAGGAAACTCCATACTGTTCTCCATAGTGGCTATATCAATTTACATTCCCACAAACAGTGCAAGAGTGTTCCATTTTCTCCACACCCTCTCCAGCACTTATTGTTTGTAGATTTTTTTCACGATGGCCATTCTGACCAGTGTGAGTTATACCTCATTGTGCTTTTGATTTACATTTCCCTAATGACTAGTAATGTTAAGCAACCTTTCATTTGTTTGTTGGCAATCTGTATATCTTCTTTGGAGAAATTTCTGTTTAGGTCTTCTGCCCATTTTTGGATTGGGTTGTTTGTTTTCTGATATTGAGCTGCATGAGCTGCTTGTAAATTTTGGAGATTAATCCTTTCTCAGTTGCTTCATTTAAAAATATTTTCTCCCATTCTGAGGCTTGTGTTTTGGTCTTGTTTATGGTTTCCTTTGTTGTGCAAGAGCTTTAAAGTTTCATTAGGTCGCATTTGTTTATTTCTGTTTTTACTTCCATTTCTCTAGGAGATGGGTCAAAAAGGATCTTGATATGATTTGTGTCATACAGTGTTCTTCCTATGTTTTCCTCTAAGAGTTTTATAGTGTCTGGCCTTAATTTGAGGTCTTTAATCCATTTTGAGTTTATTTTTCTGCATTGTGTTAGGGAGTGTTCTAATTTCATTCTTTTACATGTAGCTGTCCAGTTCTCCCAGCACAACTTATTGAAGAGGCTGTCTTTTCTCCATTGTGTATTTTTGCCTTTTTTTATCAAAGGTAAGGTGACAATATGTGCATGTGTTTTTCTCTGGGCTTTCTATCCCGTTACATTGATCTATGTTTCTGTTTTAGTGGCAGTACCATACTATCTTTTTTTTTTAATGTCTTTATTGGAGTGTAATTGCATTACAATGGTGTGTTAGTTTCTGCTTCATAAGAAAGTGAATCAGTTATACATATATATATGTTCCCATATCTCTTCCCTCTTGCATCTCCCTCCCTCCCACCCTCCCTATCCCACCCCTCTAGATGGTCACAAAGCACCGAGCTGATCTCCCTTTACTATGTGGCTGCTTCCCACCACCTATCTATTTTACGTTTCGTAGTGTATATATGTCCATGCTACTCTCTCACTTTGTCACAGCTTACTCTTCCCCCTCTCCATATCTTCAGGTCCATTCTCTAGTAGGTCTGTGTCTTTATTCCCGTCTTACCCCTAGGATCTTCATGACCTTTTTTTTTTCCCT
>NW_006797680.1:135315-154118 GCF_000442215.2 Lipotes vexillifer
ATATCTATGTGTTAGCATACGGTATTTGTTTTTCTCTTTCTGACTTACTTCACTCTGTATGACAGACTCTAGGTCCATCTACCTCACTACAAATAAATCAATTTTGTTTCTTTTTATGGCTGAGTAACATTACCTCTTATATATGTGCCACATCTTCTTTTTCCATTCATCTGTTGATGGACACTTAGTTTGCTTCCATCTCCTGGCTATTGTAAATAGAGCTGCAATGAACATTTTGATACATGACTCTTTTTGAATTATGGTTCTCTCAGGGTATATGCCCAGTTGTGAGATTGCTGGGTTGTATGGTAATTCTATTTTTAGTTTATTAAGGAACCTCCATACTGTTCTCCACAGTGGGGGTTCAATTTACATTCCCACCAGCCATGCAAGGGTGTTCCCTTTTCTCCACACCCTCCCCAGCATTTATTGTTTCTAGATTTTTTGATGATGGCCATTCTGACTGATGTGAGATGATATCTCATTTGTAGTTTTGATTTGCATTTCCCTAATGATTAATGATGTTGAGGATTCTTTCATGTGTTTGTTGGCAGTCTGTATATCTTCTTTGGAGAAATGTCTATTTAGGGCATCTGTCCATTTTTGGTTTGGATTGTTTGTTTTTTTGTTATTGAGCTGCATGAGCTGCTTGTAAATTTTGGAGATTAGTCCTTTGTCCGTTGCTTTATTGGCAAATATTTTCTCCCATTCTGAGTGTTGTCTTTTGGTCTTGTTTATGGTTTCCTTTGCTGTGCAAAAGCGTTTAAGTTTCATTAGGTCCCATTTGTTTATTTTTGTTTTTATTTCCAGTTTTCTAGGAGGTGGGTCAAAATGGATCTTGCTGTGATTTATGTCATAGAGTGTTCTGCCTATGTTTTCCTCTAAGAGTTTGATAGTTTCTGGCCTTACATTTAGGTCTTTAATCCATTTTGAGCTTATTTTTGTGTATGGTGTTAGGGAGTGATCTAATCTCATACTTTTACATGTACCTGTCCAGTTATCCCAGCACCACTTATTCAAGAGGCTGTCCTTTCTCCACTGTATATTCATGCCTCCTTTATCAAAGATAAGGTGACCATATGTGCCTGGGTTTATCTCTGGGCTTTCTATCCTGTTCCATTGATGTATATTTCTGGTTTTGTGCCAGTACCATAATGTCTTGATTACTGTAGCTTTGTAGTATAGACTGAAGTCAGGAAGCCTGATTCTTCCAGCTCCATTTTTCGTTCTCAAGATTGCTTTGGCTATTCGGGGTCTTTTGTGTTTCCATACGAATTGTGAAATTTTTTGTTCTACTTCAGTGAAAACTGTCAGTGGTAGTTTGATAGGGATTGCATTGAATCTGTAGATTGCTTTGGGTAGTAGATTCATTTTCATAATGTTGATTCTTCCAATCCAAGAACACGGTATATCTCTCCATCTATTTGTATCATTTTTAATTTCGTTCAACAGTGTCTTATAATTTTCTGCATATAGGTCTTTTGTCTCCTTAGGTAGGTTTATTCCTAGATATTTTATTCTTTTTCTTGCAATGGTAAAAGGGAGTGTTTTCCTGATTTCCCTTTCAGATTTTTCATCATTAGTATATAGGAATGCCAGAGATTTCTGTGCATTAATTTTGTATCCTGCTACTTTACCAAATGCATTGATTAGCTCTAGTAGTTTTCTGGTAGCATCTTTGGGATTCTCTATGTGTAGTATCTTGTCATCTGCAAAGACTGACAGCTTTACTTCTTCATTTCTGATTTGGATTCCTTTTATTTCTTTTTCTTCTCTGATTGCTGTGCCTAAACCTTCCAAAACCATGTGGAATAATAGTAGTGAGAGTGGGCAACCTTGTCTTGTTCCTGATGTTAGTGGAAATGGTTTCAGTTTTTCACCATTGATGATGATATTGGCTGTGGTTTTCTCATATATGGCCTTTATTATGTTGACTAATGTTCCCTCTATGCCTACTTTCTGCAGGGTTTTTATCATAAATGAGTGTTGACTTTTGATGAAAGATTCTTCTGCATCTGTTGAGATGATCATATGGTTTTTGACCTTCATTTTGTTAATATGGTGTATCATGTTAAATGATTTGTGTATATTGAAGAATCCTTGCATTCCTGGAATAAACCCCACTTGATCATGGTGTATGATCCTTTTAATGTGCTATTGGATTCTGTTTGCTAGTATTTTGTTGAAGATTTTTGCATCTATATTCATCAGTGATGTTGGCCTGTGGTTTTCTTTCTTTGTGACATATTTGTCTGGTTTTCATTGTCATTTGTTTCTAAGATTTTTTAAATTTCCTCTTTGATTTCATGAGTCATCACTTTGTCATTAAATAGTGTATTGTTTAGCCTCCATGTGTTTGTATTTTTTACAGATCTTTTCCTGTAATTGATATCTAGTCTCATAGCGTTGTGTTCAGAAAAGATACTTGATGCAATTTCAATTTTCTTCAATTTACCAAGGCTTGATTTCTGACCCAAGATACAATCTATCCTGGAGAATGTTCCATGAGCACTTGACAAAAATGTGTATTCTGTTGTTTTTGGATGGAATATCCTATAAATATCAATTAAGTCCATCTTGTTTAATGTATCATTTAAAGTTTGTGTTTCCTTATTTATTTTCATTTTGGTTGATCTGTCCATTGGTTAAAGTGGGGTGTTAAAGTCCCCTACTATGATTGTGTTACTGTCGATATTCCCTTTTATGGCTGTTAGTATTTGCATTATGTATTGAGGAGCTCCTATGTTCAGTGCATAAATCTTTACAATTGTTATATATTCTTTTTGGATTGATCTCTTGATCATTATGTAATGTCCTTCTTTCTCTCTTGTAATAATAGTCTTTATTTTAAAGTCTGTTTTGTCTGATAAGAGAATTGCTACTCAGGCTTTCTTTTGATTTCCATTTGCATGGAATATCTTTTTCCATCCCCTTACTTTCAGGCTATATGTGTCCCTAGGTCTGAAATGGGTCTCTTGTAGACAGCATATATATGGGTCTTTTGTATCCCTTTTGCCAGTCTATGTCTTTTGGTGGGAGCATTTAATCCATTTACATTTAAGGTAATTATCGACATGTATGCTCCTATTCCCATTTTCTTAATTGTTTTGGGATTGTTATTGTAGGTCTTTTCCTTCTCTTTTGTTTCTTACCTAGAGAAGTTCCTTTAGCATTTGTTTTAAAGCTGGTTTGGTGGTGCTGAATTCTCTTAATTTTTGCTTGTCTGTAAAGGTTTTAATTTCTCCATCAAATCTGAATGAGATCCTTGCTGGGTAGAGTAATCTTGTTTGTAGGTTTTTCTCCTTCATCACTTTAAATATGTCCTGCCACTTCCTTCTGGCTTGCAGTTTCTGCTGAAAGATCAGCTGTTAACCTTATGGGGATTCCCTTGTGTGTTATTTGTTGTTTTTCCCTTGCTGCTTTTAATATGTTTTCTTTGTATTTAATTTTTGACAGTTTGATTAATATGTGTCTTGGCGTGTTTCTCCTTGAATTTATCCTGTATGGGACTCTCTGTGCTTCCTGGACTTAAGATTAACTATTTCCTTTCCCACATTAGGGAAGTTTTCTACTGTAATCTCTTCAAATATTTTATCAGGCCTTTTCTTTTTCTCTTCTACTTCTGGGACCCCTATAATTCGTATGTTGGTGTGTTTAGTGTTGTCCCAGAGGTCTCTGAGACTGTCCTCAGTTCTTTTCATTATTTTTTCTTTATTCTGCTCCTCAGTAGTTATTTCCACTATTTTATCTTCCAGGTCACTTATCCGTTCTTCTGCCTCAGTTATTCTGCTATTGATCCCTTCTAGAGGATTTTTAATTTCATTTATCATGTTGTTTATCATTGCTTCTTTCCACTTTAGTTCTTCTAGGTGCTTGTTAAATGTTTCTTGCGTTTTCTCTATTCTCCTTCCAAGATTTTGGATCATGTTTACTATCACTCTGAATTCTTTGTTAGGTAGGCTGCCTATTTTGTCTTCATTTGTTAGGTCTGGTGGGTTTTTACCTTGCTCCTTCATCTGATGTGTGTTTTTCTGTCTTCTCATTTTGCTTTTCTTACTGTGTTTGAGGTCTCCTTTTTGCAGCCTGCAGGTTTGTAGTTCCTGTTGGTTTTCGTGTCTGTCCCCAGTGGCTAAAGTTGCTTCAGTGGGTTGTGTTGGTTTCCTGGTGGAGGGGACTAGTGCCTGTGTTCTGGTGGATGAGGCTGTATCTTGTCTTTCTGGTGGACAGTTCCACGTCTGGTGGTGTGTTTTGGGGTGTCTGTGGTCTTATTATGATTTTAAGCAGCCTCTCTGCTAATCAGTGGGTTTGTGTTCCTGTCTTGCTAGTTCTTTGGCTTAGGGTGTCCATCACTGTAGCTTGCTGGTCATTAAGTGTAGCTGTGTCTTGGTTTTAAGATGGAGATCTCTGGGAGATTTTCGCTGTTTGATATTACGTGGAGCTGGAAGGTCTCTTGTGGACCAGTGTCCTGAAGTTGGCTCTCCCACCTCAGAGGCACAGCACTGACTGCTGGCTGTAGCACCAAGAGCCTTTCATCCACGTGGCTCTGAATAAAAGGGAGAAAAATTAGAAAGTAAGAAAGAAAGGAAGAAAGAAAGAAAGGTGAAGAAGAAAAAGGATAAAATAAAGGTAAAATAAAATAGTTATTAAAATAAAAAATAATTATTACGAAAAAAATATTTTAAGTAAAAAAATCAATAAATGGATGGACAGAGCCCTAGCACAAATGGTGAAAGTAAAGCTATACAGACAAAATCTCACAGAGAAGCATACACATACCCACAAAAAGAGGAAAAGGGGAAAAAATAATATATCTTGCTCTCAAAGTCCACCTCCTCAATTTGGGATGATTCGTTGTCTATTCAGGTATTCCACAGGTGCAGGGTACATCACAATGATTGTAGAGCTTTAATCCTCTGCTCCTGAGGCTGCTGGGAGAAATTTTCCTTTCTCTACTTTGTTCACACAGCTCCTGGGGCACAGCTTTCGATTTGGCCCCTCCTCTTCGTGTAGGTCCTCTGACAGCATCTGTTCTTCGCTCAGACAGGACAGGGATAAAGGAGCAGCGGATCTGGGGGCTCTGGCTCACTTAGGCCAGGAGGAGGGAGGGGTGCGGATGCGGGGCGAGCCTGCAGTGGCAGAGGCTGGCGGGATGTTGCACCAGCCTAAGGCGCTCTCTGCATTCTCCTGGGGAAGTTGTCCCTGGATCACAGGACCCTGGCAGTGGCAGGCTGCACAGGCTCCCAGGAGGTGAGGTGTGGATAGTGACCTGTGCTCGCAGACAGGCTTCTTGGTGGTGGCAGCTGCAGCCTTAGCGTCTCATGCCTGTCTCTGGGGTCTGTGCTGTTAGCCACGGCTCACGCCCGTCTCTGGAGCTTCTTTAAGCAGTGCTCTTAATCCTCTCTTCTCAGGCACCAGGAAACAAAGAGGGAAGAAAAGTCTCTTGCCTCTTCGGCCGGTCCAGGCTTTTCCCGGACTCCCTCCTGGCTAGCCATGATGCACTAACTCCTTCAGGCTCTGTTCATGCCACCAACCCCAGTCCTCTCCCTGCAATTGAACCGACCAAAGCCCAAGCCTCAGCTCCCAGCCCCCGCCTGCCCCGGCGGTTGAGCAGACAAACCTCTCAGGCTGGTGAGTGCCAGTTGGCACCCATCGTCTGTGCAGGAGTCTCTCTGCTTTGCCCTCTGCACCCGACTTGCTGTGCTCTGCGGCTTTGAAGCTTCCCTCCTCCACCACCCACTGTCTCCACCTGCAAAGGGGCTTCAAAGTGTGTGGAAACCTTTCCTCCTTTACAGCTCCCTCCCAGTGGTGCAGGTCTCATCCCTATGCTTTTGTCTGTGTTTATGCTTTATTCTTTTGCCCTACTCAGGTACTTAGGTAATTTCTTGCCTTTTGGGAGGTCTGAGTTCTCTGCCAGCGTTCAATGGGTGTTCTATAGGAGCAGTTCCACGTGTACATGTATTTCTGATATATCTGTGGAGAGGAAGGGAATGTCCGCATCTTACTCTTCCGCCATCTTCCTGGCCCACCTCCGTACTATCTTGATTTCTGTACCTTTGTAGTATAATCTGAAGTCAAGCAGGCTGATTCCTCCTGCTCCGTTTTTCTTACACAATATTTCTTCTCGCTGTTTTTTGTGTTTCAGTGCAAATTGTGAAATTTTTGTTGTACTTCTGTGCAAAATGCCATTGGTAGTTTGATAAGGATTGCATTGAATCTGTAGATTGCTTTGGGTAGTTTAGTCATTTTCACAATGTAGATTCTTCCAATCCAAGAACTTAGTGTATCTGTCCATCTGTTTGTATTGTCTTTGATTTCTTTCATAAGTTTCTTATGGTTTTCTGCATAAAGGTCTTTTGTCTCCTTTGGTAGGTTTATTCCTATGTATTTAATTCTTTTTGTTGCACTGGTAAATGGGAGTGTTTCCTTAATTTCTCTTACAGATTTTTCGTCATTAGTGTACAGGAATGCAAGAGATTTCTGTGCCTTAGTTTTATATCCTGCTACTTTACCAAACTCATTGATTAGCTCTAGTAGTTTTCTGGTAGTATCTTTAGGATTCTCTACATATAGTATGATGTCATCTGCCAACAGTGACACTTTTCTTTTCCTTTTTGAATTCCTTTTATCTCCTTTTCTTCTCTGATTGCCATGGCTACAACTTCCAAAACTATGCTGAATAACAGTGGTAAGAGTGGGCAACCTTGTCTTGTTCCTGATCTTAGAGGAAATAGTTTCAGTTTTTCACCATTGAGAGCGATGTTGGCTGTGGGTTTGTCATATATGGCCTTTATGATATTGAAGTAGGATCTCTCTGTGCCCACTTTCTCGACGATTTTTATCATAAATAAATGGGTGTTGAATTTTGTCGAAAGCTTTTTCTGCATCTGTTGAGATTATGAAATGATTTTTGTCCTTCAATTTGTTAATATGTTATACCACATTGACTGTTTGGCATTTATTGAAGAATCTTTGCATTACTGGGATAAACCCCATTTGATCATGGTGTATGATTCTTTTAATGTGCTTTTGTATTCTGTTTGCTGCTATTTTTTTGAGGATTTTGGCGTCTATGTTCATCAGTGATATTGGCCTGTAGTTTTCTTTCTTTGAGACATCTTTTTCTGGTTTTGGTATCGGGGTGATGGCCTCAGAATGAGTTTGGGAGTGTTCCTCCCTCTGCTATATTTTGGAAGAGTTTGAGAAGGATAGGAGTTAGCACTTCTCTAACACATATATATGTTTGAAGATTTTTAATCACAGTTTTAATATCAATGTTTTTGACTAGTCTGTTCAAACTTTCTATTTCTTCCTGGTTCAGTCTCAGAAGGTTGTGCCTTTCTAAAATTTGTCCATTTCTTTCAGGTTGTTTATTTTATTGGCATGGAGTTGCTTGTAGTAATCTCTCATGATCCTTTTATTTCTGCAGTGTCAGTTGTTACTTCTTTTTCATTTCTAATTCTGTTGATTTGAGTCTTCTTACTTTTTTTCTTGATGAGTCTGGGTAACGATTTTTCAGTTTTGTTTATCTTCTTTAAGACCAGCTTTTAGTTTTATTGATGTTTGCTATTGTTTCATTCATTTCTTTTTCATTTATTTCTGATCTGATCTTTATGATTTCTTTCCTTCTGCTAAGTTTGGGTTTTTTTTCTTCTTTCTCTAATTGTTTTAGAAATAAGGTTAGGTTTTTTATTTGAGTTGTTTATTGTTTCTTGAGTTAGGATTGTCTTGCTATAAACTTCCCTCTTGGAACTGCTTTTGCTACATATCATAGGTTTTGGGTTGTTGTGTTTTCATTGTCACTTTTTTCTATGTATTTTTCAATTTCCTCTTTGATTTCTGCAGTCATCTCTTGGTTCTTTAGTAGCATATTGATTAGCCTCCATATATTTGTTTTTTTACCCTTTTTTTCCTGTAATTGATATCTAGTCTCATAGCATTGTGGTCAGAAAAGATACTTGATATGATTTCCATTTTAAATGTACCAAGGCTTGATTTGTGACCCAAGGTATGACCTACACTGGAGAATGTTCCATGGGCATTTGAGAAGAAACTGTATTCTGTTGTTTTTGGATGGTATGTCCTATAAATATACAGTAAGTCCATCTTGTGTAATGTGTCATTTAATGCTTGTGTTTCCTTATTTCTTTTTATTTTGGATGATCTGTCCTTTGCTGAAAGCTGGGTGTTAAAGTCCCCTACTATGATTGTGTTACTGTAGATATTCCCTTTTCTGGCTGTTAGTATTTGCCTTATGTATTGAGGTGCTCCTATGTTGGGTGCATAAATATTTACAATTGTTATATCTTCATCTTGGATTGATTCCTTGATCATTATGTAGTGTCCTTCTTTGCCTCTTGTAATAGTCTTTATTTTAAAGTCTATTTTGTCTGATAGAAGAATTGCTACTCCAGCTTTCTTTTTATTTCCATTTGCATGGAATATCTTTT
This sequence comes from Lipotes vexillifer, assembly GCF_000442215.2. Taxonomy (NCBI): domain Eukaryota; kingdom Metazoa; phylum Chordata; class Mammalia; order Artiodactyla; family Lipotidae; genus Lipotes; species Lipotes vexillifer. The sequence continues at coordinate 143,763 of NW_006797680.1, forward strand.
TCCATCATCTCATTTTCAGTCTGTATGTGTATGTATGTCTGAAGTGGGTCTCTTGTAGACAGCATATATATGTGTCTTGTTTTTGTATCCATTCAGCCAGTCTGTGTCTTTTCGTTGAAGTTTTTAAGCCATTTACTGTTAAGGTAGTTATCGACATTTATGTTCCTATTACCATTTTCTTAAATGTTTTCGGTTTGTTTTTGTAGGTCTTTTCCTTCTCTTTTGTTTCCTGCCTGGAGAAGTTCCTTTAGCATTTTTGTTTTGTTTTGTTTTGTTTGCTTTTTTTTTGCAGTATGCGGGCCTCTCACTGTTCTGGCCTCTCCCATAGCAAAGCACAGGCTCCGGACACGTAGGCTCAGCAGCCATGGCTCACGGGCCCAGGCGTTCCGTGGCATGTGGGATCTTCCCGGACCAGGGCACGAACCCGTATTCCCTGCATCGGCAGGCAGACTCTCAACCACTGTGTCACCAGGGAAGCCATAGCATTTGTTTTAAAGATGGTTTGGTGGTGCTGAATTTTCTTAGCTTTTGCTTGTCTGTAAAGGTGTTACTTTCTCCGTCGAATCCGAATGACATCCTTGCTAGGTGGTGTAATCTTGGTTGTAGGTTTTTCCCTTTCATCACTTTAAATATGTCCTGCCACTCCCTTCTGGCTTGCAGGTTTTCTGCTGAAAGTTTAGCTGTTAACGTTATGGAGATACCCTTGTATGTTTTTTGTTGCTTTTCCCTTGCTGCTTTTAATATTTTTTATCTATATTTAATTTTTGGTAGTTTGATTAATATGTGTCAGCGTCTTTCTCCTTGGATTTATCCTGTATGAGTTTTGCTCACTTCCTGTAGTTGATTATTTCCTTTCCCATATTAGGGAAGTTTTCAACTACAATCTCTTCAAATGTTTTCTCAGACCCTTTTTTTTTCCTCTTCTTCTGGGTACCCTATAATTCAAATGTTGGTGTGTTTAATGTTGTCCCAGAATTATTCAGACTGTCCTCAATTCTTTTCATTCTTTTTTCTTTATTCTGCTCTGTGACAGTTATTTCCACTATTCTACCTTCCAGATCTCTTGTCCGTTCTTCTGCCTCAGTTATTCTGCTATTGATCTCTTCTACAGAATTTTTAATTTCATTTATTGTGTTGTTCATCATTGTTTGTTCGTTCTTTACTTCTTCTAGGTCCTTGTTAAATGTTTCTTGTATTTTCTCCATTCTGTTTCCAAGATTTTGGATAATCTTTACTATCATCATTCTGAATTCTGCTCTGCCTATTTCCCCTTCATTTGTTTGGTCTGGTGAGTTTTTACCTTGCTCCTTCATTTGCTGCATATTTCTCTGTCTTATTTTGTTTAACTTACTCTGTTTGGGGTCTCCTTTTCACAGGCTGCCGGTTCGTAGTTCCCGTTGTTTTTGGTGTCTGCCCCCAGTTGGTGAGGTTCTTTTAGTGGGTTATGTAGGCTTCCTGGTGGAGGGGATTGGTGCCTTTGCTCTGCTGGGTTGGGCTGGATCTTGTCTTTCTGGTGGCAGGAACACATCCAGTGGTGTGTTTTTGGGTATGTGTGAACTTAGTATGAATTTAGGCAGCCTCTCTGCTAATGGGTGGAGTTGTGTTTCTGTATTGCTAGTTGTTTCACATTGGGCATCCAGCATTCGAGATTGCTGCCCATTGGGTGGAGCTGGGTCTTAGTGTTGAGATGGAGATCTCTGGCAGAGCTCTCCCCGATTGATATTACATGGGGCTGGGAGCTTTCTGTTAGTCCAATGTCCTGGACTCGGCTTTCCCACCTTGGAGTCTCAGGCCTGACTCCTGGCTGGAGAACCAAGACCCTGTCATCCAAATTGCTCACAAGAAAAGGAAGGAAAAAAGGAAGAAAATAAAACAAAATAATAATAATAATAAAATTTAAAATTATAAAAAGTAATAAATTTTTTAAAATAAATAAAAAATTTAAAAAGAGATCAACCAAACCAATAAACAAATCCACCAATAATAACAAGCACTAAAAACTAAAGTTAGATAAACAATCAGAAACAAATCAGTTACAGACAGCAAACCCCACGTCTACAGTTGCTCCCGAAGTCCACTGCCTCAATTTTGGGAACATTCATTGTTCAGGTATTCCACAGATGCAGGGTACATCAAGTTGATTGTAGAGATTTAATCCACTTCTCCTGAGGCTGCACGGAGCAATTTCCCTTTCTCTTCTTTGTTTGCACATCTCCTGGGGTTCAGCTTTGGTTTTGGCCCCACCTCTGCATGTAGGCTGCCCTCAGGCATCTGTTCCCTTGCCAGACAGCAGGGGGTTAAAGCAATGGCTTATTAAGGCTCTCTTGCTGTCTCAGGCCGGGGAGACAGAGGGGTACGGTAGTCATCATTGGAATGCGGGACGAGCCTGTGGTGGCAGAGGTCAGCATGACTTTGTAACAGCCTGAGGCATGCCATGTGCTGTCCCGGCGAAGTTCTCCCTGGATCTCAGAACCCTGGCAGTGGTGTGCTGCACAGGCTCCCAGGGGAGCTGTGGGTAGTGACCTGTGCTTGCACACAGGATTTTTGGTGGCAGTGGCAGCAGCATTAGCATTTCATGCCTGTCTATGGTGTCTGCCCTGATAGCCATGGCTCACACTCGTCTCTGGAGGTCGTTTGGGTGGTGCTCTGAATCCCCTCTCCTCCCACACCCCGAAACAATTGTCTCTTGCCTCTTCGGCAGGTCCAGACATTTCCCTGACTCCCTCCTGGATAGTTGTGGTTCACTAGCCCCCTTCAGTCTGTCTTCACACAGCCAACCCCATTCCTCTCCATGAGATCTGATCTGCAAAGCCGGAGCCTCAGCTCCCCACCCCCACCCGTCCTGGTGGGTGTGCAGACAAGTGTCTCAGGCTGCTGAGTGCTGGTCAGCACTGATCCTTTGTGTGGGAATCTCTCTGCTTTGCCCTCAGCACCTGTGTTGCTGCACTCTCCTCTCTGGCTCCAAAGCTCCGCCCCCCCCCCGCCGACTACCCACTGTCTCTGCCAGTGAAGGGCTTCCTAGTGTGTGGAAACTTTTCCTTCTTGGCAGCTCACTCCCAGAGGTGCAGGTCCCATCACTATTCTTTTTTCAATTTTCTTCTGTTTCTTTTTTTTAAAAACCCACATTTGTTTATTTATTTCTTTATTTGGCTGTGTTGGGTCTTCGTTTCTGTGCGAGGGCTTTCTCTAGTTGTGTCAAGCAGGGGCCACTCTTCATCGCGGTGCGCGGGCATCTCACTATCGCGGCCTCTCTTGTTGTGGAGAACAGGCTCCACACGAGCAGGCTCAGTAGTTGGGGCTCACAGGCCCAGTTGCTCCACGGCATGTGGGATCTTCCCAGACCAGCGCTCAAATCCGTGTCCCCTGCATTAGCAGGCAGACTCTCAACCACTGTGCCAACAGGAAAGACCCCATCACTATTCTTTTATCTCTGTTTTTTATTTTTCTTTTACCCTACCCAGGTACATGGGGATTTTCTTGCCTTTTGGGAAGATGAGGTATTTTGCCAGCATGCAGTAGGTGTTCTGTAGCAGTTGTTCCACATGTAAATGTATTAGTTTTGTTTTGTTTTGTTTTGTTTTTTAACATCTTTATTGGGGTATAATTGCTTTACAATGGTGTCTTAGTTTCTGCTTTATAACAGAGTGAATCAGTTATACATATACATATGTTCCCATATCTCTTCCCTCTTTCTCTCCCTCCCTCCTACCCTCCCTATCCCACCCCTCCAGACAGCCACAAAGAACAGAGCCGCTTTCCCTGTGCCATGCGGCTGCTTCCCACTGGCTATCTACCTTACGTTTGTTAGTATATATATGTCCATGTCTCTCTCTCGCCCTATCACACCTCACCCTTCCCCCTCCCCATATCCTCAAGTCTGTTCTCCAGTAGGTCTGTGTCTTTATTCCTGTTTTACCCCTAGGTTCTTCATAACATTTTTTTTTCTTAAATTCCATATATATGTGTTAGCATACGGTATTTGTCCTTCTCTTTCTGACTTACTTCACTCTGTATGACAGACTCTAGATCTATCCACCTCATTACAAATAGCTCAATTTCGTTTCTTTTTATGGCTGAGTAATATTCCATTGTATATATGTGCCACATCTGCTTTATCCATTCATCCAACGATGGGCACTCAGGTTGTTTCCATCTCTGGGCTATTGTAAATAGAGCTGCAATGAACATTTTGGTACATGACTCTTTCTGAATTCTGGTTTCCTCAGGGTATATACCTAGTAGTGGGATTGCTGGGTCATATGGTAGTTCTATTTGTAGTTTTTTAAGGAACCTCCATACTGTTCTCCATAGTGGCTGAACCAATTCACATTCCCACCAGCAGTGCAAGAGTGTTCCCTTTTCTCCACACCCTCTCCAGCATTTATTGTTTCTAGATTTTTTGATGATGGCCATTCTGACTGGTGTGAGATGATATCTCATTGTAGTTTTGATTTGCATTTCTCTAATGATTAATGATGTTGAGCATTCTTTCATGTGTTTGTTGGCAGTCTGTATATCTTCTTTGGAGAAATGTCTATTTAGGTCTTCTGCCCATTTTTGGATTGGGTTGTTTATTTTTTTGTTATTGAGCTGCATGAGCTGCCTGTAAATTTTAGAGATTAATCCTTTGTCAGTTGATTCATTTGCAAATATTTTCTCCCATTCTGAGGGCTGTCTTTTGGTCTTGTTTATGGTTTCCTTTGCTGTGCAAAAGCTTTGAAGTTTCATTAGGTCCCATTTGTTTATTTTTGTTTTTATCTCCATTACTCTAGGAGATGGGTCAAGAAGGATCTTGCTGTGATTTATGTCATAGAGTGTTCTGCCTATGTTTTCCTCTAAAAGCTTGTTAGTTTCTGGCCTTACATTTAGGTCTTTGATCCATTTTGAGCTTATTTTTGTGTATGGTGTTAGGGAGTGATCTAATCTCATACTTTTACATGTACCTGTCCAGTTATCCCAGCACCACTTATTGAAGAGGCTGTCCTTTCTCCACTGTACGTTCCTGCCACCTTTATCAAAGATAAGGTGACCATATGTGCATGGGTTTATCTCTGGGCTTTCTATCCTATTCCATTGATCTATCTTTCTGTTTTTGTGCCAGTACCATACTGTCTTGATTACTGTAGCTTTGTAGTATAGTCTGAAGTCAGGCAGCCTGATTCCTCCAGCTCCATTTTTTGTTCTCAAGATTGCTTTGGCTATTCGGGGTCTTTTGTGTTTCCATACAAATTGTGAAATTTTTTGTTCTAGTTCTGTGAAAAATGCCAGTGGTAGTTTGATAGGGATTGCATTGAATCTATAGATTGCTTTGGGAAGTAGAGTCATTTTCACAATGTTGATTCTTCCAATCCAAGAACATGGTATATCTCTCCATCTGTTTGTATCATCTTTAATTTCTTTCATCAGTGTCTTATAATTTTCTGCATACAGGTCTTTTGTCTCCTTAGGTAGGTTTATTCCTAGATATTTTATTCTTTCAGTTGCAATGGTGAATGGGAGTTTTTTCTTGATTTCACTTTCAGATTTTTCATCATTAGTATATAGGAATGCCAGAGATTTCTGTGCATTAATTTTGTATCCTGCTACTTTACCAAATTCATTGATTAGCTCTAGTAGTTTTCTGGTAGCATCTTTAGGATTCTCTATGTATAGTATCATGTCATCTGCAAACAGTGACAGCTTTACTTCTTCTTTTCCGATTTGGATTCCTTTTATTTCCTTTTCTTCTCTGATTGCTGTGGCTAAAACTTCCAAAACTATGTTGAATAAGAGTGGTGAGAGTGGGCAACCTTGTCTTGTTCCTGACCTTAGTGGAAATGCTTTCAGTTTTTCGCCATTGAGGATGATGTTGGCTGTGGGCTTGTCATATACGGCCTTTATTATATTGAGGAAAGTTCCCTCTACACCTACTTTCTGCAGGGTTTTTATCATAAATGGGTGTTGAATTTTGTCAAAAGCTTTCTCTGCATCTATTGAGATGATCATATGGTTTTTCTCCTTCAATTTGTTAATATGGTTAATCACATTGATAGATTTGCGTATATTGAAGAATCCTTGCATTCCTGGAATAAACCCCACTTGATCATGGTGTATGATCCTTTTAATGTGCTGTTGGATTCTGTTTGCTAGTATTTTGTTGAGGATTTTTGCATCTATGTTCATCAGTGATATTGGCCTGTAGTTTTCTTTCTTTGTGACATCCTTGTCTGGTTTTGGTATCAAGGTGATGGTGGCCTCGTAGAATGAGTTTGGGAGTGTTCCTCCCTCTGCTATATTTTGGAAGAGTTTGAGAAGAATAGGTGTTAGCTCTTCTCTAAATGTTTGATAGAATTCGCCTGTGAAGCCATCTGGTCCTGGGCTTTTGTTTGTTGGAAGATTTTTAATCACAGTTTCAATTTCAGTGTTTGTGATTGGTCTGTTCATATTTTCTATTTCTTCCTGATTCAGTCTTGGCAGTTTGTGCATTTCTAAGAATTTGTCCATTTCTTCCAGATTGTCCATTTTATTGGCATAGAGTTGCTTGTAGTAATCCCTCATGATTTTTTGTATTTCTGCAGTGTCAGTTGTTACTTCTCCTTTTTCATTTCTGATTCTATTGATTTGAGTCTTCTCCCTTATTTTCTTGATGAGTCTGGCTAATGGTTTATCAATTTTGTTAATCTTCTCAAAGAACCAGCTTTTAGTTTTATTGATCTTTGCTATTGTTTCCTTCATTTCTTTTTCATTTATTTCTGATCTGATTTTTATGATTTCTTTCCTTCTGCTAACTCTGGGGTTTTTTTGTTCTTCTTTCTCTAATTGCTTGAGGTGCAAGGTTAGGTTGTTTATTCGAGATGTTTCCTGCTTCTTAAGGTGGGCTTGTATTGCTATAAACTTCCCTCTTAGAACTGCTTTTGCTGCATCCCATAGGTTTTGGGTCGTTGTATCTCCATTGTCATTTGTTTCTAGGTATTTTTTAATTTCCTCTTTGATTTCTTCAGTGATCACTTCGTTACTAAGTAGTGTATTGTTTAGCCTCCATGTGTTTGTATTTTTTACTGCTCTTTTCCTATAATTGATATCTAATCTCATGGCGTTGTGGTCGGAAAAGATACTTGATATAATTTCAATTTTCTTAAATTTACCAAGGCTTGATTTGTGACCCAAGATATGATCTATCCTGGAGAATGTTCCATGAGCACTTGAGAAAAATGTGTATTCTGTTGTTTTTGGATGGAGTGTCCTATAAATATCAATTAAGTCCATCCTGTTTAATGTATCATTTAAAGCTTGTGTTTCCTTATTTATTTTCATTTTGGATGATCTGTCCATTGGTGAAAGTGGGGTGTTGAAGTCCCCTACTATGAATGTGTTACTGTCGATTTCCCCTTTTATGGCTGCTAGTTTTTGCCTTATGTATTGAGGTGCTCCTATGTTGGGTGCATAAATATTTACAATTGTTATATCTTCTTCTTGGATCGATCCCTTAATCATTATGTAGTGTCCTTCTTTGTCTCTTCTGATAGTCCTTATTTTAAAGTCTATTTTGTCTGATATGAGAATTGCTACTCCAGCTTTCTTTTGGTTTCCATTTGCATGGAATATCTTTTTCCATCCCCTTACTTTCAGTCTGTATGTGTCTCTAGGTCTGAAGTGGGTCTCTTGTAGACAGCATATATATGGGTCTTGTTTTTGTATCCATTCAGCCAATCTGTGTCTTTTGGTGGGAGCATTTAGTCCATTTACATTTAAGGTAATTATCGATATGTATGTTCCTATTCCCATTTTCTAAATTGTTTTGGGTTCGTTATTATAGGACTTTTCCTTCTCTTGTGTTTTTGTCTAGAGAAGTTCCTTTAGCATTTGTTGTAAAGCTGGTTTGGTGGTGCTGAACTCTCTCAGCTTTTGCTTGTCTGTAAAGGTTTTAATTTCTCCATCAAATCTGAATGAGATCCTTGCTGGGTAGAGTAATCTTGGTTGCAGGTTTTTCTCCTTCATCACTTTCAGTATGTCCTGCCACTCCCTTCTGGCTTGTAGAGTTTCTGCTGAGAGATCAGCTGTTAACCTTATGGGGATTCCCTTGTGTGTTATTTGTTGTTTTTCCCTTGCTGCTTTTAATATGCTTTCTTTGTATTTAGTTTTTGACAGTTTGATTAATATGTGTCTTGGCGTATTTCTCCTTGAATTTATCCTGTATGGGACTCTCTGTGCTTCCTGGACTTGATTAACGATTTCCTTTCCCATATTAGGGAAGTTTTCAACTATAATCTCTTCAAATATTTTCTCAGTCCCTTTCTTTTTCTCTTCTTCTTCTGGAACCCCTATAATTCGAATGTTGGTGCGTTTAATGTTGTCCCAGAGGTCTCTGAGACTGTCCTCAGTTCTTTTCATTCTTTTTTCTTTATTCTGCTCTGCAGTAGTTATTTCCACTATTTTATCTTCCAGGTCACTTATCCGTTCTTCTGCCTCATTTATTCTGCTATTGATCCCATCTAGAGTATTTTTCATTTCATTTATTGTGTTGTTCATCATTGTCTGTTTCATCTTTATTTCTTCTAGGTCCTTGTTAACTGCTTCTTGCATTTTGTCCATTCTATTTCCAAGATTTTGGATCATCTTTACTATCATTATTCTGAACTCTTTTTCAGGTAGACTGCCTATTTCCTCTTCATTTGTTAGGTCTGGTGGGTTTTTATCCTGCTCCTTCATCTGCTGTGTGTTTTTCTGTCTTCTCATTTTGCTTATCTTACTGTGATTGGGTTCACCTTTTTGCAGGCTGCAAGTTCGTAGCTCCCGTTGTTTTTGATGTCTGTCTCCAGTGGCTAAGGTTGGTTCAGTGCGTTGTGTAGGCTTCCTGGTGGAGGGGACTAGTGGCTGTGTTGTGGTGTATGAGGCTAGATCTTGTCTCTCTAGTGGGCAGGTCCACGTCTGGTGGTGTGTTTTGGGGTGTCTGTGGACTTATTATGATTTTAGGCAGCCTCTCTGCTAGTGGGTGGGGTTGTGTTCCTGTTTTGCTATATGGTTGGCATAGGTTGTCCAGCACTGTAGCTTGCTGGTCGTTGAGCGAAGCTGGGTGCTGGTGTTGAGATGGAGATCTCTGGGAGATTTTCGCCGTTTGATATTATGTGGGGCTGGGAGGTCTCTTCTTGACGAGTGTTCTGAAGTTGGCTCTCCCACCTCAGAGGCAGAGTCCTGACTCCTGGCTGGAGCAGCAAGAGCCTTTCATCCACTCGGCTCAGAATAAAAGGGAGAGAAAGTAGAGAGAATTAGTATAAGTAGGAGGAAATAGGAAAGAAAGAAAGAAAGAAAGAAAGAGAGGAGGGAAGGAAGGAAGGAGGGAAGGAAGAAAGAAAGAAAGAAGAAAAGAAAGGAAGAAGGCAAGAAGGAAAGAAAGGAGGGAGGGAGGGAGGAGGGAAGGAAGGAAGGAATGAGGGAAGGAAGGAAAAAATACAGAAAGAAAGAAGATACAGTAAAATAAAATAAAGTATAATAAAGTTATTGAATTAAAAAAATAATTATTTAGAGGAAAAAAAAAAGGGAAGGATAGAACCTTAGGACAAATGGTGGAAGCAAAGTTATAGAGACAAAATCTTACATAGAAGCATACACATATACCCTCACAAAAAGAGGTAAAGTGGAAAAAATCATAAAACTTGCTCTCCAAGTCCACCTCCTCAATTTGGGACGATTCGTTGTCTCAAAAAGGGAAGGAAGGAAGGAAAGATAGAAAGAAGGTAAAGTATAACAGAGTTCTTTAAATTAAAATTAATTATTAAGAAAAAAATTAAAAAAAAAAATGGTCGGATAGAACGCTGGGACAAATGGTGGAAGCAAACCTATACAGACAAGATCTCACACAGAAGCATACACATACACATTCACAAAAAGAGGAAAAGGGGAAAAAATCATAGATCTTGCTCTAGAAGTCCGCCTCCTCAATTTGGGATGATTCGCTGTCTATTCATGTATTCCACAGAGGCAGGGTACATCAAATTGATTGTGTAGCTTTAATCCGCTGTTTCTGAGGCTGCTGGGAGAGATTTCCCTTTTTCTTCTTTGTTCTCACAGCTCACAGGGGCTCAGCTTTCGACTTGGCCCTGCCTCTGCGTGTAGGTCGCTGGAGGGCGTCTGCTTTTTGCTCAGACAGGACGGCGTTAAAGGAGCCGCTGACTCGGGGGCTCTGGCGCTCTCAGGCCGGGGGCAGGGAGGGGCACGGAGTGCGGAGCGGTCCTGCGGCGGCAGAAGTCGGCGTGACGTTGCCCCAGCCTGAGGCCCGCCGTGTGTTCTCCCTGAGAAATTGTCCCTGGATCCCGGGAACCTGGCAGTGGCGGGCTGCACAGGCTCCCCGGAAGAGGGGTGGGGGCAGTGACCTGTGCT
>NW_006797680.1:157983-159256 GCF_000442215.2 Lipotes vexillifer
ATGGTTGTTAGTATTTGCCTTATGTATTGAGGTGCTCCTATGTTGGGGGCATAAGTATTTACAATTGTTATATCTTCTTCTTGGATCGATCCCTTAATCATTATGTAGTGTCCTTCTTTGTCTCTTCTGATAGTCCTTATTTTAAAGTCTATTTTGTCTGATATGAGAATTGCTACTCCAGCTTTCTTTTGGTTTCCATTTGCATGGAATATCTTTTTCCATCCCCTTACTTTCAGTCTGTATGTGTCTCTAGGTCTGAAGTGGGTCTCTTGTAGACAGCATATATATGGGTCTTGTTTTTGTATCCATTCAGCCAATCTGTGTCTTTTGGTGGGAGCATTTAGTCCATTTACATTTAAGGTAATTATCGATATGTATGTTCCTATTCCCATTTTCTAAATTGTTTTGGGTTCGTTATTATAGGACTTTTCCTTCTCTTGTGTTTTTGTCTAGAGAAGTTCCTTTAGCATTTGTTGTAAAGCTGGTTTGGTGGTGCTGAACTCTCTCAGCTTTTGCTTGTCTGTAAAGGTTTTAATTTCTCCATCAAATCTGAATGAGATCCTTGCTGGGTAGAGTAATCTTGGTTGCAGGTTTTTCTCCTTCATCACTTTCAGTATGTCCTGCCACTCCCTTCTGGCTTGTAGAGTTTCTGCTGAGAGATCAGCTGTTAACCTTATGGGGATTCCCTTGTGTGTTATTTGTTGTTTTTCCCTTGCTGCTTTTAATATGCTTTCTTTGTATTTAGTTTTTGACAGTTTGATTAATATGTGTCTTGGCGTATTTCTCCTTGAATTTATCCTGTATGGGACTCTCTGTGCTTCCTGGACTTGATTAACTATTTCCTCTCCCATATCAGGGAAGTTTTCAACTATAATCTCTTCAAATATTTTCTCAGTCCCTTTCTTTTTCTCTTCTTCTTCTGGAACCCCTATAATTCGAATGTTGGTGCTTTTAATGTTGTCCCAGAGGTCTCTGAGACTGTCCTCAGTTCTTTTCATCCTTTTGTCTTTATTCTGCTCTGCAGTAGTTATTTCCACTATTTTATCTTCCAGGTCACTTATCCTTTCTTCTGCCTCATTTATTCTGCTATTGATCCCATCTAGAGTCTTTTTCATTTCATTTATTGTGTTGTTCATCATTGTCTGTTTCATCTTTATTTCTTCTAGGTCCATTTTAAATGTTTCTTGCATTTTGTCCATTCTATTTCCATGATTTTTGGATCATCTTTACTATCATTATTCTGAACTCTTTTTCAGGTAGACTGCCTATTTCC
>NW_006797681.1:0-406 GCF_000442215.2 Lipotes vexillifer
GCTATTTCCACATTAAACAAACAAACAAAAAGGCTGTGTTGTCTCTTGTCTCTATCATCATTGTCGTGCAAAGAATCTGAGGCTTAGAGAGGGTAGATAAATTTCTCAAGTTTGCAATTGTAGTAAAATTATAAGTTGATCCTGAACCCAGGCTACTCTGAATCCACCTTGCTGTCCCTCTTCTGCCCTTGGACTCTCTGTCCCCTCAGATGACATGGAGAGCCCCACAGACACTCCATCTTCCAACGTATTGTTGATCACGGACTACAATTAGGGACTTTGTTAAATGCCTTGTGGGCTATACGTGACAATGTTCAAGAAAGGAACGATGCTGTTGGAGGATGCTGGCTATTTCCTTGTCTCCAAATGCCATCTCTATCAGCAGTTTAAAGTTAATCTGGGAGAA
>NW_006797682.1:0-977 GCF_000442215.2 Lipotes vexillifer
TGGACCGGGGCACGAACCCGTGTCCCCTGCATCGGCAGGCGGACTCTCAACCACTGAGCCACCCGGGAAGCTCTTTACCATAGTTTTTTAAGATGTCTTTTCTCAACACAAGAGACAGTGGATGGTCTCCATGAAGGTCTCTGATATTGACCACAAGCCCTAAGAAGTGTTCTGAGCCCAGACACACATCAAACACTGCGAACGTCTCCAGGCTAGTTTACTAGTGCTGTAACGCCCCACATAACTCCCCAAATTAGCCATAAACATGATGCCAATGAGACAAGTCTGAGCACGGAACCCAGTCCTTCCTGACCCGTGGGGAACACTCCTTGTCAAGTCCAGTCAAGTTCAGATGCAGGAGCGACCTCTCCTCACCTCGGAAGTGCTTCCTGTGCTCTGCTGCCCGTGCCAGGGAGGATATTACGAATGGAAATGATGTTCAGGAATGGTGATGAAAACAGGAAATTCCCGGGGCCAGATCGTAAGCGCTCACGTCCCTCGAAGTCCCCGAGCTGCCGCCAAGTCCCCGGTCAGCTCCTCTTCCGAAGCTGGTGTGAATTCACGCCCGCTGCAGTACCGTGCCCTGGTTTCACTTCCACCCCGGACGGAAGCAGCAGCTTTCACAGTACTCACATCCCCTAAATCCAGAAGCACGTGGGGGAATAGTGTGCTCCCAGCCGCCAGCACATGTAAAGTCACAAGAAGAATTCTTGTGGGCTTTTCGTTCTCAAGCATCATGACTACCTTTGTGTTTCTGAAAACGTATGCAAAGCTCCAGCAGGAGCAAACAGAGTCACCGTCTTTACGAGAAACAGGAAAGGACACTTCTGTGGTTGTTGGCCTTTTTTAAACAGTGATTTCTTTTGGGCTCCTTCTGCTTTGTCAGGAACAGGAAGGTCCTTTTGTTTATCGCCTGGGAGTTGGTGGAGAGCTGAGCTGAACGGCTGCATGTGTCGCTGCCTCGGGGCCGCCCTGTG
>NW_006797683.1:0-54038 GCF_000442215.2 Lipotes vexillifer
GGCCGCTGAGCCTGCGCGTCCGGAGCCTGCGCGTCCGGAGCCTGCGCTCCGCAGCGGGAGAGGTCACAACAGTGAGAGGCCCACGTACCGCAAAAAAAAAAAAATTAAGGAGAGAGAAAATCTCTCCAGACAAACAAAAGCTGAAGAAGTTGATGATCACTAGACTTGCCATATATGAAGTGCTGAAGTGAGTGACATCAGCACTGTGTTGGCAGAAGGGATCCTTCCTTTTTGTCCCCCCACTTAAAAAAAATCCACATATATTTACTACCTATGAATTCTATTTTAGATGCTCATGAAAGCAGAGGATGGGAGGAAATAGTTCCCAAGCTTCAAGAAATTAAAGATTTAGATCTAACTATACAAAATATGATGATAAAATGGTAAAACACTAATTGCTAATGGGCTTCAGAGTAAGGAAATTATGCAATGAAGCTTTAAAAAATATGGAGCTGGGTTATTTTAAAGAAATTTTAAAAGAGGTAGGTACTATATATCAAATAAATTGGTTTTTGTTTTCTACAAATTTTTATTGTGTTAAAATACACATAAAGTTTACCATCTTAATTATTTTTAAGTGTTCAGTTCAGTGGTTCATTGTACATTCACACTGTTGTGCAACCATCCCTACCATCCATCTCCATAACTCTTTTTATCTTCTAAAATGGGAATTTTATACCTATTGAATAACAACTCTCTATTCTTCCCTTCCCCAAGCCCCAGCTACCACCATTCTACTTTCTGTATCTGTGATATTGATTACTAAGTACCTCATTTCAGTGAAATCATACAGCATTTGTCCTTTTGTAACTGGCTTAGTTCATTTAGCATAATGTCCTCAAGGTTCCTCCATGTTGTACTTTGTTGCAAAATTTCCATCCTTTTTAAGACTAAATAATATTCCATTGTGTATATACACCGCAGTTTGCTTTATCCATTTACCCACTGATGGACATTTGGGTTGCTTCCAAGTTTTAGCTACTGTGAATAATGCTGCTATGAACATGAGTGCATAAATATCTCTTCCAGACACTGCCTTCAGTTCTTTTGGGTATACCCAGAAGAGGAATTGCTGGGTCATATGGCAATTCTATTTTTAATAATCTGAGCAATCTCCATACACAGAATAGTGGTGATGCCATTTTACGTTCCCACCCACAGTGCACAACTGTTGCAATTTTTCCACATCCTCATCATTTGTTGTGTTCTGTTTTTTTTGACAGCAGCCATCCTAATGGGTGTGAGGTGGTATCTCATAGTTTCGATGTGCATCTCCCTAATGATTAGTGATGTTGAGCTTCTTTTCATAGGCTTATTGGCCATCTGCATGTCTTCTTTAGAGAAATATCTATTCACATCATTTGCCTGTTTTTGAATCGGGCTGTTTATTTTCTGTTGCTGAGTTTTAGGAGTTTTCTATATATTCTGGATATTAATTTCTTATCAGATGCATGATTTGCAAATATTTTCTCTCAGTGGAACTACAAAACAGCCAGAAAGCAATTAATGAGATGGCATCTGGTAAGTCCTTATATTTGGGGTCAGATAATTCCTTCTTATAGGGGCTGTTTTGTGCATGGTAGGATATTTAGTAGCAACTCAGACTTCCACCCTCTAGAAGCCAGTATCAGTTCCACCCCAGCTGTGAAAACCACAAAGGCCTGCAGGTGTTGTGTCTGGAAGGAAAAGGCCATGGATGCTGCTAAAAATGCTAAAGTACACAGGATCCCACACCCCATCACAGCAAGAACTGCCCGGCCTAAGATATTCACAGTGCTGAGGTGGAGAAACCCTGACGTAACTGTTCATTTTGCACTCACATTGCTTTATGTGTCAAAACAAAAAGAGCAATGTTCTCCTGGCATCAGCAAGATGACTCCTTAGGAGATAACATTCCTTTCTCAATCCTGTAAGGGTTTACGATGAACCACTACTTGTCTTCTACACGCAGATCTGGACTATGTACACTGTCAGTATGTTACTTTCATGTATAACCCTTTGTCTTGAAAACATATATAACTGTGCCTTGACCTCTAATGGGCAGAACAGTTCTCAGAGCTTTTTGGAAGACTATCTCCTGGGTTCTAATCCTTAGATTGGCTTGAATAAAATTCTCTGTTTCTTTCTTAGGTTGACTATTACTTAATTATTCTGTCAATATAATCTTCCAAGAAGCTGCATTTCCACTTGAGGTCTCTCCCTTGGGCAAATAAGGATTCCTTATAAATTCAGAAGTTTTTTCTCAGAATAAAGAAAACTTTACTTCCTTTAACACTAATATACATTAGGCCTACAAATAGGATACACTTATTTTAAAATTACACTTACATTTTTGTTTTATAGCATTAAATAACAGAGCTTGGGATCATCAGAATTTAGGAACTGAGAAGATAACAGTGGTCATTACCTCCTCCAATTAATTTTCTGCACTGTCTGGTAAACGACCGACATCGTCCTTTATAACAGAAAGAGTCGCCCGAATCACAACTCTGTCCATCACGTGCATAAGTGTCAGGCACACAGTGTGCGTTATTCCCATCACAGAATTCTAGAAAATCACATTCATCAACTGGTTGCCTACAAGGTGTATTAACTGGTTTTATCTGGAAGAGAAAAGAAACATAAGAAAAAAATTACATATAAATGATACCCAAGTTTTCTTTCTCTTTCAGCCTTGAAGTTTCCATCCGTTTTTTCTAAGTTGTTAAGAGCAATGAGGAAATTGTCTTCTTGTTACCTACTTAAGCATTGTACAGACATTTAGGTGATTGAATTTGTTGTGCTAAAGGAGTGGGTATTGCTTGTGAGAGATATGAGAAACTCAAAGATAAGCAGACTACCATAATTATAAAAAAGAAAGTAGAGCTAAATGATTATTATAAAAATTACTTTCAACCCACTAAGGATATGCTCACATGGGCAGACTCTGGTTTCTCCATATACCATCCTTAAAGCAGAAATCAGCAACCATTTACAAAACAATAAATATGCCTCACAAACATTTAGAAAAAAGTTTGCAGGACACATAAGAGAAGGTTTGTTTCATGTACCACATTGAAAATAACTGTAAAAAGTAACTTGTCCAATTATATATCTCTGATCTCTTCAGTGTTCACTGTTAGTTCATAGCTTCTGGGGTTCCCTTTATGCATATCTGCTTTTGAAAACAAACATATAAATACCATGACTGCAAACCCTTTCCTCAACACAAGTTCCAATTCCTTACGGCTATCATCACTATCATACACAAACTAAGTCAAATTTGTTCTGGCTTCAAAGGTCCTAGAGACCCAGATTATATAACATTCACTGCCCCGCCTCTGAAAGAGGGTTTCTAGACAGTTTTCTCATTTACAACAAGTATCTGCTACCTGCAGCAAATCTGACACAAGTTCTCCAAGAGATGGGTGGGAAGACAAAACAATACTTGTGTTACCCAAGCTTATAGAGTTAGCATTCAAATCAAAACAAATAATCAAAATTGTTTTCAAAAGAAAATACATATAATGAGAAAGTACTAATATTTGTTTCTTCAGAATATACTTTCTTTTACAAATGTGTATAAATGGCAATCTTCCTTTTATTCTAGTTTCTTTTACCATTAAAACTTTATTTTTTACAGCTGTTTAAGGATCACAGGAAAATATGAGGAGAAAGTACAGAGATTTCCCATATAACCCCTGCCCTACACATGCAAAGCAGGTATTACTAGAGTGGTACATTTGTTGCAACTGATGAACTTACACTGACACATCATAATCATTCAAACTCCATGGTTTATATTAAAGTTCACTCTTGGTGTTTTACATTCTACAGGTTTAGACAAATGTATAACGACATGTATCTACTGTTGTGGTATCATACACAGTATTCGCACTACGCTAATAATCCTTCATGCTCTTCCTATTCATCTCCCCTTCAGTCCCCGGCAACCACTGATTTTTCACCGTCTCCATAGTTCTGCCTTTTTCAGAATGTCATATAGTTGGAATCATACAGTATATAGCCTTATTAGAGTGGCTTCTTTCACTCAACTTCTTTTTCAATACTTAAATACCCAGATCCTTAAATGCCCTGTGAACCAAGCTTTATCACTGTACTTGCTCCTCCATTAAAGAGGGTTTATTTTCCTTTCCGTGGCTCTCTAATTCACAAACGACCCCAAAACATTAAACCTTCTGGCTCCTTGTTCCACATTATTTTCTCCTAAAATATTTTTATTTTTTTTCCTTGTAATTTTTAATTTATTTTTATTCTTGCCAAGACTATCAGTCTGCATATGTAATGTATAATTCTTATACAGGGCTGTTTCCCTTTACACAACTGAACCAGGGATGAGTGAGTTAATTTACTGCTTCTGACCATCATATCAGCCTTAACAGCATAGTAAAAAAATTACTGTGTATTTCAGAAAAATCATAGTCTGGGCTATGTACCTTTCCATAATTGGGCCCAAGAACTAATTAGAATCATAAATACTATCCCAGTCTCAACAGCAGTTGTTCAGGTATCCTTGGGGACATGTGAATCTTGTTTGTGCAGCAGAAAAATATTTCCTTTTGGCACACCGATGACACTACATAACTATACTAGTTGTATTTGACAGGTTGGTTAATTTTTTTTTAACATCTTTATTGGAATATAATTGCTATACAATGTTGTGTTAGTTTCTGCTGTATAACAAAGTGAACCAACTATATATATATATATATACATATATCCCCATATCCCCACCCTCTTGCCTCTCCCTCCCACCCTCACTATCCCATCCCTCCAGGTGGTCACAAAGCACAGAGCTGATATCTCTGTGCGATGCAGCTGCTTCCCACTAGCTACTTATTTTACATTTGGTAGTGTATATATGTCAATGCTACTCTCTCACTTCATCCCAGCTTACCCTTCCCCCTCCCCATGTCCTCAAGTCCACTATCTACATCTGCATCTTTATTCCTGTCCTGCCCCTAGATTCATCAGAAACTTCTTCATTTTTTTTAGATTCCATGTATATGTGTTAGCATACAGTATTTCTTTTTCTCTTTCTGACTTATTTCACTCTGTATGACAGATTCTAGGTCCATCCACCTCACTACAAATAACTCAATTTCATTTCTTTTTATGGCTGAGTAATATTCCATTGTATATATGTACCACTTTTTTATCCATTCATCTGTTGATGGACACTTAGGTTGCTTCCATATCCTGGCTATTGTAAATAGTGCTGCGATAAACATTGTGGTACATGACTCTTTTTGAATTATGGTTTTCTCAGTGTATATGCCCAGTAGTGGGATTGCTGGGTCATATGGTAGTTCTACTTTTAGTTTTTAAGGACCCTCCATACTGTTCTCCATACTGGCTGTATCAGTTTACATTCCCACCCTCTCCAGCATTTATTGTTTGCAGATTTTTTGATGATGGCCATTCTGACCCGTGTGAGGTGATACCTCATTGTAGTTTTGATTTGCATTTCTCTAATGATTAGTGATGTTGAGCATCTTTTCATGTGTCTGTTGGCAATCTGTATATCTTCTTTGGAGAAATGTCTATTTAGGTCTTCTGCCCATTTTTGGATTGGGTTGTCTGTTTTTTTTTTGATATTGAGCTGCATGAGTTGCTTGTATATTTTGGAGATTAATCCATTGTCACTTGCTTCATTTGCAAATATTTTCTCCCATTCTGAGGGTTGTCTTGTTTATGGTTTCCTTTGCTGTGCAAAAGCTTTGAAGTTTCATTAGGTCCCATTTGTTTATTTTTGTTTTTATTTCCATTTCTCTAGGAGGTGGGTCAAAAAGGTCTTGCTGTGATTTATGTCATAGAGTGTTCTGCCTATGTTTTCCTCTAAGAGTTTGATAGTGTCTGGCCTTACATTTAGGTCTTTAATCCATTTTGAGTTTATTTTTGTGTATGGTTCTAATGTCATTCTTTTACATGTAGCAGTCCAGTTTTCCAGGCACCACTTATTGAAGAGGTTGTCTTTTCTCCATTTTATATTCTTGCCTCCTTTATGAGAAATAAGGTGATCATATTGTGTGGGCTTATCTCTGGGCTTTCTATCCTGTTCCATTGATCTATATTTCTGTTTTTGTGCCAGTACCATACTGCCTTGATCACTGTAGCTTTCTGGTATACTCTGAAGACCAACAGCCTGATTCCTCCAGCTCCATTTTTCTTTCTCAAGATTGCTTTGGTTATTCGGGATCTTTTTTGTTTCCATCCAAATTGTGAAATATTTTGTTCTAGTTCTGTGAAAAATGCCGTTGGTCGTTTGATAGGGATTGCACTGAATCCATAGATTGCTTTAGGGTAGTATAGTCATTTTCACAATATTGATTCTTCCAATCCAAGAGCATGGTATATCTCTCCATCTGTTTATATCATGTTTAATTTCTTTCATCAGTGTCTTATAGTTTTCTTCATACACTCTTTTATCTCCCTAGGTAGGTTTATTCCTAGGTATTTTATTCTCTTTTTTGCAATGGTACATGGAAGTTTTTCCTTAATTTCTCTTTCAGATTTTTCATCATTAGTGTATAGGAATGCGAGAGATTTCTGTGCATTAATTTTGTATCCTGCTATTCTAATAGTTTTTTGATTAGCTCTAATAGTTTTCTGGTAGCATCTTTAGGATTCTCTATGTATAGTATCATGCCATCTGCAAACAGTGACAGTTTTACTTCTTTTCCAATTTGGATTCCTTTTATTTTTTTTCTTCTCTGATTGCCAAGGCTAGGACTTCTAAAACTATGTTGAATAAAAGTGGCAAAAGTGAACATCCTTTTCTTGTTCCTGATCGTAGATGAAATGCTTTCAGTTTTTCACCATTGAAAATGATGTTGGTTCTGGGTTTGTCATATATGGCCTTTATTATGTTGAGGTAGGTTCCCTCTATGGTTTTCTGGAGAGTTTTTAATCATAAATGGGTGTCGAATTTAGTCAAAAGCTTTTTTTGCATCTATTGAGATTATCATATGGTTTTTATCCTTCAATTTGTTAATATAGTGTATCACGTTGATTTACATATACTGAAGAATCATTGCGTTCCTGGGATAAACTCCACTTGATCATGGTGTATGATCCTTTTAATGTGCTGTTGGATTCTGTTTGCTAGTATTTTGTTGAGGATTATTTTTTTGTGTGACATCTTTGTGTGGTTTTGGTATCAGGGTGATGGTGGCCTCATAGAATGAGTTTGGGAGTGTTCCTCCCTCTGCTATATTTTGGAAGTGTTTGAGAAGGATAGGTGTTAGCTCTTCTCTAAATGTTTGACAGAATTCGCCAGGGAAGCCATCTGGTCCTGGGCTTTTGTTTGTTGGAAGACTTTTAATCACAGTCTCAATTTCAGTGCTTGTGATTTGTTTGTTTATATTTTCTATTTCTTCCTGGTTCAGTCTCAGAAGGTTGTGCTTTGCTAAGAATTTGTTCATTTCTTCCAGGTTGTCCATTTTATTGGCATATAGTTGTTTCTAGTATCTCTCATGATCCTTTGTATTTCTGCAGTGTCAGTTGTTACTACTTTTTCATTTCTAATTCTGTTGATTTGAGTCTTCTCCCTTTTTTTCTTTATGAGTCTGGCTAATGGTTTATCAATTTTGTCTATCTTCTCAAAAAAACAGCTTTTAGATGTACTGATCTCTGCTACCATTTCCTTCATTTCTTTTTCATTTACTTCTGACCTCATCTTTATGATTTCTTTCCTTCTGCTAACTTCGGGGGTTTTTTTGTTCTCCTTTCTCTAATTGCTTTAGGTGGAAGGTTAGATTGTTTATTTGAGATTTTTCTTCTTTAGGTAGGATTGTATTCCTATAAACTTCCCTCTTAGAACTGCTTTTGCAGCATCCCATAGGTTTTGGTTCATTGTGTTTTCATTGTCATTTGTTTCTAGGTATTTTTTGATTTCCTCTTTGATTTCTTCAGTGATCTCTTGGTTATTTAGTAGTGTATTGTTTAGCCTCCATGTGTTTGTATTTTTCACAGTTTTTTTTTTCCTGTAATTGATATCTAGTCTTATAGCGTTGTGGTCGGAAAAGATACTTGATATGATTTCAATTTTCTTAAATTTACCAAGGCTTGATTTGTGACCCAAGATATGATCTATCCTGGAGAATGTTCCATGAGCACTTGAGAAGAAAATGTATTCTGTTGTTTTTGGATGGAATGTCCTATAAATATCAGTTAACTCCATCTTGTTTAATGTGTCAATTAAACTTTGTGTTTCCTTATTTATTTTCATTTTGGATGATCTGTCCATTGGTGAAAGTGGGGTGTTAATGTCCCCTACTATTATTGTGTTACTGTCGATTTCCCGTTTTATGGCTGTTAGTGTTTGCCATATATATTGATGTGCTCCTATGTTAGGTGCATAAATATTTACAATTGTTGTATCTTCTTTTTGGATTGATTCCTTTATCATTATGTAGTATCCTTCTTTGTCTCTTGTAATAGTCTTTATTTTAAAGTCCACTTTGTCTGATATGAGAATTGCTACTCCAGCTTTCTTTTGATTTCCATTTATATGGAATACCTTTTTCCATCCCCTCACATTCAGTCTGTGTGTGTCCCTAGGTCTGAAGTGGGTCTCTTGTAGATAGCATATATATATGTGTCTTGTTTTTGTATCCATTCAGCCAGTCTATGTCTTTTGGTTGCAGCATTTCAATTTATTTACATTTAAGGTAATTCTCAATATGTATATTCCTATTACCATTTTCTTAATTGTTTTCAGTTTGTTTTTGTAGGTCTTTTCTTTCTCTTGTGTTTCCTGCCTAGAGAAGTTCCTTTAGCATTTGTTTCAAAGCTGGTTTGGTGGTGCTGAATTCTCTTAGCTTGATTGTCTGTAAAGATTTTAATTTCTCCATCAAATCTGAATGAGATCTTTGCTGGGTAGAGTAATCTTGGTTGTAGGTTTTCCCCTTTCATCACTTTAAATATGTCCTGCCACTCCCTTCTGGCTTGCAGAATTTCTGCTGAAAGATGAACTTTTAACCTTATGGAGATTCCCTTGTATGTTATTTGTTGCTTGTCCCTTGCTGCTTTTAATATTTTTTCTTTGTATTTAATTTTTGATAGTTTGATTAATATGTGTCTTGGTGTGTTTCTCCTTGGATTTTTCCTGTATGGGACTCTCTGGCTTTCCTGGACTTGATTGACGACTTCCTTTCCCATGTTATGGAAGTTTTCAACTATAATCTCTTCAAATATTTTCTCAGACCCTTTCTTTTTCTCTTCTTCTCCCGGGACCCCTATAATTCGAATGTTGGTGCATTTCATGTTGTCCCAGAGGTCTCTGAAACTGTGGTCAATTCTTTTCATTCTTTTTTCTTTTTTCTGATCTGCGGTAATTATTTCCAATATTTTATCTTCCAGGTCACTTATCCGGTCTTCTGCCTCAGTTATTCTGCTATTGATTCCCTCTAGAGAATTTTTCATTTTATTTATTGTGTTGTTCATCATTGTATGTTTGCTCTTTAGTTCTTCTAGGTCTTGTATTTTCTCCATTCTATTCCCAAGATTTTGGATCATCTTTACTATCATTACTCTGAATTCTTTTTCAGGTAGACTGCCTATTTCCTCTTCATTTGTTTGGTCTGGTGGGTTTCTACCTTGCTCCTTCATCTGCTGCATATTTCTCTGTCTTCTCATTTTGTTTAACTTACTGTGTTTGGGTCTCCTCTTCACAGGCTGCACGTTTGTAGTTCCCATTGTTTTTGGTGTCTGCTTCAGTGGGTGAAGTTGGTTCAGTGGGTTTTGTAGGCTTCCTGGTGGAGGGGACTGGTGCCTGTGTTCTGGTGGGTGGGGCTGGATCTTGTCTTTCTGGTGGGTAGGGCTGTGTCCGGTGGTGTGTTTTGGAGTATCTGTGAACTTAGTATGATTTTAGGCAGCCTCTCTGCTAATGGGTGGGGTAGTGTTCCTGTCTTGCTAGTTGTTTGGCATGGGGCATCCAGCAGTGGATCTTGCTGGCCATTGGGTGGAGCTCTGTCTTAGCACTGAGATGGAGATCTCTGGGAGAGCTCTGGCCGATTGATATTACATGGGACCAGGAAGTCTCTCGTGGTCCAATGTCCTGAACTCGGCTCTCCCACCTCAGAGGCTCAGGTTGACACCAAACGGGAGCACCACGACCCTGTCAGGCACACGGCCAGGTACGTGGGGATTTTCTTGCTTTTTGGGAAGTCTGAGGTCTTCTGCCAGCGTTCAGTAGGTTTCCTGTAGGAGGTGTTGCACTTGTAGATGTATTTTTTATGTATTTGTGGGGAGAAAGGTGATCTCCACAGCTTACTCCTCCACCATCTTGAAGGTCCCCAGGTTGGTTAATTTTTAAAGTTACTATTAATGTCAATAACTAATCCTATACTATGTCCAATAATGGGAAAGAAGAGGAGAGTGGCATCAGTAAGGTGGGAGAATAGGAGATTCCAGGCTGCATACTCACACAGAAACAACTACCATGGATAAGAATACCTTTATGGGAGTCCAGGAATCCAACCAAAAGGTTCCAGCCCCCTTTTGGAGTAAAAACATCTAAGAGTAGATGCATTGAAGTGGGTAAGAACAACAGTTTCTCTTGACCCACATCACCCCCTCTCCAAGGTGGCCTGTGACTTCTCCAAGAGGAGAAAGTGAAAGTGATGTAAGGAGCCTGGTTTCCCTAGCCTTGTCAGACACTGGCCACGAGGCCCACTTTTGTCTTCCCCCACCCAGAACACTGAGCGGACTGGCAGTCTGGAGACACATACGAGTAGGGAAAAGGGATGGGTGCTCACAGCAATAGTGTATGGATCACAGCAACCAGCCATGTATCTTAATAACTGGCTCGCAGGCTCCTGCAAGAGCCCTCCATATGAACCAATAGGATGCCTCACCTGAGGACACCCCCAACTAGCCAGAGAACACCTACAGCACTCCACACACACCCGTACAGCCAGCATCCACACTCTCCAGCAGATGGTGCATGTAAGCCTCCAACAGGGTGCAGAATTTTAGATGTGCGGAGGACACATGGATATTAGCAGCTGCCTGGACTCTGCTGAAGTGGGGGAAGGTGCACAACTTTGAACACTTCAGGGCACAGCCTTAAGGAAAATAAATAGGAGGCTTTCCACATTCATACTGGCTTTGCAAGACTGAGAGAAAGCATACAATCCTAAACTTTCCCACCATGAGGAAATAAGAGGAATGGAGTATACACATCCATAGAAAAGGTCTGAGAGACCCTCAGAACTCTAGCTTGGCTGACTGGTGCCTGACTTCTTTCTCTCCCAAGGCCAGTTACTAAACACTGGAGGAGATGGCGACTTCTTCAAATGTGAAGACAGCAATGCAAGGCATCAAGGAACATAAAGAATCAAGGAAACAAGACACCACCAAAGGATTGAAATATGTCTCTGTGGAAGACCCCAAAGAAATGAAGATGCACAAATTGCCTGACAAAAAAAATTAAAAAGAATCATCATAAGTTCAGTGAACTATAAGAGAGAATAGATAGGCAAATAAATAAAAATCAGGAAAACAATACATGAACGAAATGAGACATCTAACAAAGAGAGAAAAATTTTTTTTAGATGGGAAGGAAGTCCAAAAAGGTGGGGGTATATGTGTACGTATAGCTGATTCACGTTGCTGTATAGTAGAAACTAACACAACATTGCAAAGCAACTATACTCCAATACAAATAAATTTTTAAAGGAATGTAGGATTAAGTAGATGACCAGGAAAGTTTAAGTATTTAGGGTTAATTATTAGGTTTATTAAATAACCATATTTCTTTCAAAAAAAAAAAAAAAAAGAACCAAATAAATTCTGGATCTGAAGAATGAAATGACTGAACTGAAATTTTTCATATAAAAAGCTGCAAAAGCACAGTTGATCAAGCAGAAGAAACAGTGAATTCAAAGACAATTATCTGAAATTATCCAGTTGGAAGAACAAAGAAGAAAAAAAAATTCTATGGTATATATGGAACATTGTCGAAAGAAACAACCTATGCATATGGGAATCCCAGAAGGAACAAAGAGAAAGGGCAGAAAGCTTACTTAATAAAGAAATACTGACAGAAGAGGAAAGAAACTTATCACAAGGGAATCCACATAAGACTGTAAGACTACTCAGCAGAAACCTTGCAGTTCAGAAAGTGGGAGGATATTTTCAAAGAAAAAAATCTGCCAACCAAGAATACTATACCTGGTAAAGCTGCCCTTCAGAAATGAAGAAGAGATAAGACTTTCCCAGAAAGACATATGCTGAGGAAGTTCATCACCACTAGACCTGTCTCACCAAAAAAAAAAAAAAAAAAAAAGGCTCTTTAAAGATTCTTCAAGTCAAAATGAAAACATGCAAAATAGAATCATGAAAACATATGAAAGGATAAAATCCACTGGCAAAAGTAAGTATTCAATAAAATTCAGATACTCCAATACTATACATAATATGGTGATATAGTAAATTACTTTTAACTCTGGTATAAAAGTTAAAAGACAAAAGCATTAAAAATAACTGTAGCTGCAACAATTTGTTCATGGATACACAATATTTTTAAATGTTAAAATATGACTAATAGCATGAAATGTGGGGGGAGAGAAGTAAAAGCTTAGAGTTTTTCTATGAAATTGAAGACATTATCAGCTTAAATAGGCTGTTATGACTATAAAATGTTTTGTGTAAGCCTTGTGAAAATCACAAAGAAAATACTTTTAGTCAAAACACAAAATATAAAGAGAAATGAATCAAAGCATACCACCACAAAAAAAAAATCACAAAGTAAGACTGTGAGAGAGGAAAATTGGGACAAAAGAACTACAAAACAAACAGAAAACAACACTATGGCAATAGCAAATCCTTCCTTATCAATAATTACCTTGAAAGTAAATGAATTATATTCAACAATCAAAAGACATAGAGTAGATGAATGAATAAAAAACAAAATTCAACTATATGCTGCCTATAAGAAACTCATTTAAGCCTTCAGGATACACATAAACAGAAAGTGAAGGGATGGAAAAAAGTAGTTCATTCAAATGGCAATCAGAGAGAGCAGGGAGGCCACATTTATATCAGATAACATAGACTTTAAGAACTTAAATAAACAATATTTATAACAATTACAAATACATATGCACCCAACCTTAGAATACCTAAATATACAAAGCGAACATTAACAGAACTGAAGAAACAGTTACAAATACAGTAATAATAATGGGTGACTTCATTACCATACTTTCAATATTGGTTAGACCATCCATAACAGAAAAATCCATAAGAAAACAACGGACTTTAACAATATTATAGACCTAATGGACCTAACAAACATACACAGAATGTTCCATCCAATAGCAGCAGAATATATATGCTCCTCAAGTGCACATAGAACATTCTCCAAGATACAGCACAGGCCAAAAACAAGTCCTAACAAATTTTAAAAAACTGAAATCATATCAAGCACCTTTTCAAACCACAATGAAAGAAAACTTAATAATTCACAAATTTATGAAAATTAAAAAATACACTACTGAAAAAAACAATGTGTCAACACAGAAATTAAAAGGAAGCAAAAATATTTTGAGAAAATGAAAAATGGAAATAACAACATTCCAAAACCCAAGGGATGCAGGAAATTTACTTCTGAGTGGAACTTTCATAATAATAAACACCTATATTCAAAAAATGATCTCAGACAAACAACCTACCTAACACTACAAGGAACTAGAAAAAGAAGAACCAACTAAGCTCAATGTTAGCAGAAGGAAGGTAATAATATATATTAGAGCAGAAATAAGTGAAATAAAGATGTGAAAAACAATTTTAAAAAGTGACAAAAACTAAGAGCTGGGTTTTTGAAAAGATAAAATTGGCAAACTTTTAGCTGGCTAACTGAGAAAAAAAGGAGGAGACAATTCATATAAATTATAAATGAAAGAGGTGGCATTATAACAGATAGCACAGAAATACAAGGGATTATAAGAGACTACAATTATAATCAAATTTTATAAACTAGAAGAAACCTATAAATGATCTTCCAAGATTGAATCATGAAGAAATAGGAAATCTGAACAAACCAATAATGAGCAAACAGACTGAGTCAGTTATCAAAAACCTCCCATAAAAGAAAAGCCCAGGATCAGATGGCTTCACAGTTGAATTCTATCAAACATTTAAGGAAAAATTAAGGCCAATCCTTCTTAATCTCTTCCAAAAAACTGAAGAGGAAAAAACACTTTCAAACTCATTTTACAAGGCCAGAATTACCCTCAGACCAAAGTCAGACAAAAACACCACAAGAAAAGAAAACTATATGCCAAAGTAGTTTTGACCTGATGAACAGCCTGATAAACATAGATGCAAAAATCCTCAACAAAATACTAGCAAACCAAGTTCAACGGCACATTAAAATGTTCATACACCATCATCAAATGAGATTTAGCCCTAGGATGCAAGGATGGTTGAACATACCCAAGTCAATAAATGCCATACACTACATTAACAGAATTAAGGATAAAAATAACATGATTATCTCAACAGATACAGCAAAAGCATTTGCCAAAATTTAATATATTTTTATGATGAAAAACTATCAACTTAGCTATAGGAAGGAATGCGCCTCAACATAATAAAGGCCATATATGACAATCCCATAGCTAACAAGCCAAGGATGCCCTCTCTCACTACTCCTGTTCAACTTTGTACTGGAAGTCCTAGCCAGAGCAATGAGGCAAGAAATAAAAGACATCCAAATTGGAAGGAAAGAAGTCAAAATGTCTCTGTTTGCAGATGACATTATGCTATATATAGAAAAGGTTAAAGACTTCACAAAAAAAACTGTTAAAAATAATAACTTAATTATTTAAAGTTGCAAGATACAAAATCAACATACAAAAATAGTTGTGTTTCTTTACAGTAAAAATGAGCTATCTACAAAACAAATTAAGAAAAAATCCTATTTACAATAGCA
Organism: Lipotes vexillifer; assembly: GCF_000442215.2. Taxonomy (NCBI): domain Eukaryota; kingdom Metazoa; phylum Chordata; class Mammalia; order Artiodactyla; family Lipotidae; genus Lipotes; species Lipotes vexillifer. Next base: position 14,942 of record NW_006797683.1, read on the forward strand.
TCAAAAAGAATAAAATGCTTAGGAATAATTTTTATTACGGATATATAAGATCTGCACATTGGAAATTATAAAACATTGATGAAGGAAATCCATGATGAAAAACAAGTAAATGGAAAGATAGCCTTTGCTGATTTTTCTTTGTGTCCTTTAGCTTTAATAAATCATAGCCATGAGTAAGCTATATGCTGAGAACTGTGAGCTCTCTACTGATTCATTAAACCTAGAGATACTACCGGGCACCGCCGAGAAAGGAAAAGATTGCCATCTTAACAATTCTGAGTCTTCCAATCCATTCACATGGAATATTCCAACTTCACTTAGATTTTTTCTTTTCCTCAAAATTGTGTTAAGTGAATATGTTTTGCATTTCTTTTATTAAGAGTATTCTTATGCTACTGTGAATGGAATTGTTTTTCTAATTTCATTTTCAGATTGTTCACTGCAATTACATAGAAATTCAATTCATTTTTGTATAGTGACTGTGTATCTTGTGACTTTTATAAACTTATTTGTTTTCAAACCTATTTTTGATGAATTCCTTAGGATTATTACATACATGCAGGATCATGTCATCTGCAGAGAGATGTGTACTTCCTCCCTCCAAATTGGACGACTTTTCTTTCTTTTTCTTACCTGACTGTACTTTCTACAGTCTCTAGTACAGCATTGAATAGAGGTGATAAGAGCCTACACCTCCTTGCTCTGTGTCTGATTTTAGGGGGAAAGTACTCAGAATTTTGTTATTAGTATGATGTTAGCTGTAGGCATTTCATAGATGACCTGTATCAGGTTAAGTTTCTCCCTATTTATAATTTGTGGATAATTTGAAAAATGAGTGGTTATTACATTTGTTATATCCTTTCACTGAATCTTCTGAGATGATCATGTACTTTCTTTTCCTTTATTTAAATAATATGGTGTGCTACATTAATTAAACAAACTTGCAGTACTGAAATAAATCCCTCTTGGTCATGGTGGCATTCTTTTCATGTTTCTGGATTCTGTTTGTAATTTTAAAAGGGTTTTTGCATTGACATTCATGAGGAATATTGGTCTATAGTCTCCCTGTGAGGCTTTCATCTGGTGTCAGGGTAATACTGTCCTTTAAAATGAGTTATTTTTCTTATTTATTTTTTAAAAATAAATTTATTTATTTAATTTATTTATTTTTGGCTGCATTGGGTCTTTGTTGCTGTGCGTGGGCTTTCTCTAGTTGTGGTGAGCAGGAACTACTCTTTGTTGTGGAGCCCGGGTTCTAGGTACATGGACTTCAGTAGTTGTGGCACGCAGGCTCAGTAGTTGTGGCTCACGGGTTCCAGAGCACAGGCTCAGTAGTTGTGGTGCACAGGCTTAGTTGCTCCACAGCATGTGGGGTCTTCCCAGACCAGCGCACAAACCCATGCCCCCTGCATTGGCAGGTGGATTCTTAACGACTGCACCACCAGGGAAGCCCTAAAATGAGTTTTAAAGTAAGCCTTTCTCATATTTTCTGGGAGAGATTGTGGTGTATTGCTATTGTTTCTTCTTTAAATGTTTGGTAATATTCACCAGGGAAGCTATCTAAATCTGGGCTTTAATTTGTGGAAAGATTTTTAAATAATCATCTTAAAGAACCTCGATGAAGAAATGTAAGAGAACATAGGTAGATAACCAGAGGAAACTGAAAAAACTGCAAGAGCAAAATGGAGGAATAAAGAAAGTGTAACCATCAAAAAGAACCAAACAGAATTGTAGAGTTGAAGAAAACAATAATAAAAATAAAAATTTAATAAAAGCCTTCAAAAGCAGAATCAATCATGCAGAAGCAACAGTAAGTGAACCTGAATATTGTTTATTTCCAATCATCTAGTAGAGAAACAACAACAACCAAAAGTAATTAAAAAAGTAAAGAACACCTACCTGAATTATGGTAGCTTATCAAACAAATGAACATTCATATCATGAGAGCTCCTGAAGGGGAAAACAGAGAGAAAGGAGCAGAAAGATTTTTAAAGAAATAATAGCTGAAAACTTCCCAAATCTTGGGAGACATACAGACAGCTAGGAACAGAAGGCTAAAAGGTCTCCAAACAAGAAAAACCCAAAATATATTCCCCTAAGACAAATTATAACCAAAATGTTAAAAGTCAAAAGAAAATTTTTGAAGCAGCAAGATAAAAATTACTCATTACATATAAAGGAATCCATAAGGTTATCAGTGGATTTCTCTGCAGAAATGTTGCAAACCAGTATGGAGGGGGATGAAACATTCAAAATACTAAAAGAAAAAATTGCCAACCAAGAAAACTATACAAGGCAAAGTGTCCTTCAAAAATTAAGGAGAGATAAAGACAATTCCAGACAAATAAAAGGTAAGAGAGTTCATCACCTCCAGACCTGCTTATAAGAAATCCAACAAGGAGTTCATCAAATTATAAGAGGACACTAAGTCATGAAAAAATATAAAAGTGTAAAACTCACTGGTAAATGTAAATATATAGTCAAATTCAGAATATACTAATACTGTAATCATGACAAATCACATTTATCTCTACTACAAAAGTATTATGAAATAAATATAATAATTTGTTAATGGATTCACAATATAAAAAATACAAAGTGTGATATTAAATGCATAAAATATAGGAAGAGGAGAATTAAAAATGCAAAGTTTTTATATTTATAGATGGGTTGTTATTAGCAGCTTAAAATATACTGTTATATCTATAAAATATAAGCATCATGGTATTCACAAAGAGGTACTCTATAATAGATATACAAATTAAAATATATCACTACAAAAAATAAATCAAAATGGAAGACAGAAAAGAAAAAGGAACTTTAAAAAACAGAAAACAACTAACAAGATGGCAATAGAAAGTCCTTACCTATCAATAATTACTTTAAATGTAAACAGATTAAATTCTCCAATCAAAATATACAGAATGGAAAATGGATAGAGAAAAAACAAAAAGATTCAACAGTCAAGAAACTCAATTTAGCTTTAAGAATATGCCTAAGCTGAAAGTGAAAGGAAGAAAAAGATATTCCATGCAAATGCTAACCAAAAGAAAGCAGGGTTTACTGCACTTATATTAGGCAAAATAGACTTTCAGTCAAATCAGTCACAAAAGACAAAGAAGGTCATTATAAAATGATAAAGGGATCAATCTATCAAAAGAACATAACACTTGTAACTATGCATGCACCAAATATTGGAGCACCTAAAAACTTTAAGCAAATATTGACAGACTGAAGGGAAAAGTAGACAACAATACAATAACAGAAGGGGACTTCAATACCCTACTTTTAACATTGGATAAATCAACCGGAAAGTAAGAAAATAGCAGACCTGAATAACATTATAGATCAAATAGACCTTGAGACATATATAGGACATTATTTCCAATGGAAAAAAATACAAATTCTTCTCAAAAGCACATGTATCATTCTCTACAATAGGATATATGGTGGTCACAGGCAAGTTTTAAGAAACTTAAGACTGAAATAATATTTTGTGTATTTTACAGTGTTATGAAACTAGAAACTAATAAAAGAGGAAAAAGTGGAAAATTCAGAAAATGCAGAATTAAACATAACACTCCTGAACAACCAATAGATCAAGGAGAAATAAAAGAAAAATCAGAAAGAATCCTGAAATAGAGAAAAACAAAAAAACAATATACCAAAATATAGGAGATGCCGCAAAAGCAGTTATAAGAGTTACGTTTATAGCAATAAATGTCCACATTAAAAAAGGGAAATATCTCAAATAAACAACCCAACATTACACCTGAAGGAATAAGAAAAGGAGGAAAAAAGTAAACCCAAAGTTAGCAAAAGGTAGAAAAGGACAAAGATTAGAGGGGAAATAAATGAAATAGAGACTGAAAAGAAAATACAGAAGATCAATCAAACTAGGAGTTGGATTTTTGAAACCCAAAATGGCAAAACTTTAGTTAGACTAACGAAGTTAAAATAAAGACAGGCCTCAATAAAATAAAATTATGAATGAAAGAAGAGACACTAAATCTGATACTGTAGAAATACAAAGGATCATAAGAAGCTACTATGAAGAATTATATGCTGACAAAGTGTGTGACCTAGAAGAAATGTATACGTTCCAAGAAACACACAATCTACCAAGCCTGAATCATGAAGAAATGGAAAACTCGAACTGACTAATCCTAACTATAGGGACTAAATTTGTTTTTAAAACCTCCTAAGAAAAGCCCAGGACCAGATGGTTTCACAAGTGAATTCTATGAAATATTTAAAGAAGAATACTAAACCTTCTCCAACTCTTCCAAAAAATTAAAAAGGAGGGAATACTTCCAAACTCGTTTTCCAAGGCCAGCATTACCCCAGTACTAAAGACAGATAAGGACACCAGAAGAAAAGAAAATTGCAGGCCAATATCCCTGGTGAATACAGATGAAAAACATTCTGAAGAAAATGTTAGCACACCAAATTCAACAGCATATTAAAAGGATCAAACACCATGGTCAAGTGGGATTTATACCTTAGATGCAAGAATGATTCAACATACAGGTATCAATAAATGCAATACACCCCATTAATAAAATTAAGAGTAAAATTCATATAATCTGCTGAAGAGATGCAGAAAAAAAACATTTGACAAAATTCAACACCCTTTCATGATAAACATTCAAAAAATTGGGTATAGAAAGAACATATCTCAACGTAATAAAAGCTATATATGACAAACTTTAGCTAACATTATACCCAATAGTGAAAAGCTGAAATCTTTTCCTCTAAGATCAGGAATAAACGGAGGTATCCACTATCACCACTCCTATTCAGCACAGTACTGGAAGTCCCAGCAAAAGCAATTAGGCAAGAAAAAGAAATAAAAGGCACTCAAATCAGAAAGGAAGAAGTAAAATTGTCGCTGTTTTCACATGACATGATCTTAAATAAAGAAGATCCTAAAGAACCACAAAAAAAATCCATTAGAACTGATACACAAATTCAGTAAAGTTGCAGGATACAAAATCAAACTACTAAAATCATTTTCATTTCTATCCATTTATAACAAAATATATGAAAAAGAAAAAATTTAAATCCCACTTACAATAGTATCAAAAACATTATATTACTTGGGAATAAATTTAACTTTTAGACTTTATATGATGAAATTATGGCTGAAAACTTCCCTAACCTAAAGAAGGAAACAGATATCCAGGTAAAGGAATCACAGAGAATCCCAAACAAGATGATCCCAAAGAGACCCACATTAAGAATTATCATAATTAAAATAGCAAGAGTTAAAGATAAAGAGAAAATTGTAAAGGCAGCAAGAGACAAAGTCACATACAAGGGAAGCCAAATAAGGCTCTTAGCTTATTTTTCTAAAGAAACTTTTCACCACAGAAGAGAGTGGTATGATACATTTAACGTGCTGAAAGAAAAAAAAATCTACAACCTAGAATATTCTACCCTGCAAGGTTATCATTCTGAATTGAAAAAGAGATAAGGCTTTTCCAAGACAAGCAAAAATGAAGAGTTCATCACTACTAAACCAACCTTACAAGAAATGTTAAAGGGTCTTCTTTAAGTGAAAAATAAAAGGCTACAACAAGAAATAAGAAAATATAGGAAGTGAAAAATCTCCCTGGTAAAGGCAAATATATAGTTAAGGCAGTGGATCAACCACTTAAATAATCTAGTATCAAGGTTAAAAGACAAAAATTGTAAAAATCAACTATAGCTACAATAAACATATAAGGGATAGTCATGAAGATGTAAAATATGACATCAAAAACAAAAAATGTATGGGGGAGGGTAAAAAATGTAGATCTTTTAGAATTGTGTTTGAATTTGAATGACTATCAGTTTAAAACAAGTAGGTGTAGCTATAGGTCAACATATATGAACCCCATGGTAACCCCAATCAAAAACTACAATAGATATACAAAAATTAGAGAGAAAGGAGCCCATACATAACACTAAAGAAAATCATCAAACTGCAAGGGAAGAAACTAAAAGAGAAAGAAAAGAGAGAAGAATTACAGAAACAACCAGAAAGCAAGAAACAAAATATCAATAAGTACATAGCTATCAATAACCCCTTTAAATGTCAAAGGACTAAATGCTGCTATCAAAAGGCTGACTGGATAAAAAAAAAAAAACAAGATGCATCTATAAGCTACCTATAAGAGACTCAATTCAGAGCTAAAGACATATGCAACAATCTCATCTACAATCACATCAAAAAGAATAAAATACCTAAGAATAAATTTAACCAAGGAAGTGAAAGACCTATACTCTGAAAACTATAAGACACTGATGAATAAATACAAATAAATGGACAGATATACCATGTTCATGGATTGGAAGAATTAATGTTAAAATAACTGTACTACCCAAAGCCATCTACAGATTGAATGCAATCCCTAGCAAAATACTCATGACATTTTTCTCAGAACTAGAACAAAGAATTCTAAAATGTGTATGGAACCACAAAAGACCCCTAGCAGCCAAAGCAATCTTGAGAAAAATAGAACTAGAGTTATCACACTCCCTGATTTCTATTTTACAAAGCTACAGTAATCAAAACGTATGCTACTGACACAAAAACAGGTATAAATCAATGGAACAGAAAAGAGAGCTCAGAAATAAATCATACACATATGGTCAATTAATCTATGACAAAGGAGGCAAGAAGGTATACAATGATGAAACAACAGTCTCTTTAATAAGCCATGTTGGGAAAACTGGACACCTCCAACTAAAAGAATGAAATTTTTGTATATGATGTGTGTATATCACATCATATACAAGAATAAACTCAAAATGGATTAAAGACCTAAATGCAAGACCAGAAACCATAAAACTCCTAGAAGAAAACATAAGCAGTACACTCTTTGACTGAATTTAGCAGTATTTTTAATGGATCTGTCTCCTCAGGCAAGGGTATAAAAAGCAAAAATAAAGAAATGGGACTCATTCAAACAAAATCTTCCGCACAATGAAGGAAACCATCAAGAAAACAAAAAGGCAACCAACTGAATGGGAGTAGATATTTGCAGATATGTTTGTTAAGGGGTTAATATCCAAAATATAAAATGAACTCAGATGACTCAATATTTTAAAAAAAGCAAACAAAACAAAATCTTGATTTTATTTTTTTCCCTTTTTTTAAATTTAATTTTTATTTTAAAATTAAAAAAAATTTTTTATTGGGGTATAGCTGTTTTACAATGTTGTGTCAGCTTCTACTGTACAGAGAAGTGGAGTTCCCTGTGCTATACAGCAGGTTCTCATTAGTTATCTATTTTATGCATATTAGTGTACATATGTCAATTCCAATCTTCCAATTCATCCCACCCCCCCTTTTCACCCCTTGGGGCCCATACATTTCTTCTCTACTTCTGTGTCTCAATTTCTGCCTTGCAAATAGGTTCATCTGTACCATTTTTCTAGATTCCACATATATGCCTTAATATATGATATTTGTTTTTCTCTTTCTGACTTACTTCACTCTGTATGACAGTCTCTACTGGTCAGAATGGCCATCATCAAAAAATCTACAAATAATAAATGCTGGAGAGGGTGTGAAGAAAAGTGAATCCTCTTGCACTGTTGGTGGGAATGTAAATTGATACAGCCACTGTGGAGAACAGTGTAGAGGTTCCTTAAAAAACTAAAACTGGAATTACCATATGACCCAGCGATCCCACTACTGGGTATATACCCAGAAAAATCATAACTCAAAAAGACACATGCACCCCAATGTTCACTGTGGCACCATTTACAATAGCCAGGTCATGGGAGCAACCTAAATGCCCACTGACAGATGAATGGACAAAGAAGATGTGGTATATATATACAATGGAATATTAATGAGCCATAAAAAGGAACAAAATGGGGTCATTTGTAGAGACGTGGATGGACAACTTGATTTTGAAATGGACAGAGAGCCTGAATAGGCATCTTTCAAAAGACACACAGATGGCCAACAGGCACATGAAAAGATGTTCAACATCACTAATCAGGGAAATGAAAATCAAAATCACAATGAGATATCACCTCACACCTGTCAGAATGGCTATAGTCAAAAAGGCAACAAATAGCAAGTGTTTACAGGGATGTGGAGAAAAGGGAACCCTGGCACACTACTGGAGGGAATGTAAATTGTTACAGTCACTATGGGAAACTATATGGAGGTTTCTCAATTAAAAATAGAACTACTTTGATCCAGGATATATATCTGAAGGATATAATACCAGAGTCTTGAAGAGGCAGGTGTACCCCCATGTTCATCGCAGCATCAATCACAATAGCCTAGATATGGAAATGACCTAAGTGGCAAGCAATAGATTAACGTATTAAAAGAAATGTAGTGTGGAATAATATTCAGCCATAAAAAATAAGGAAATCTTGCCATTTGCGACAACATGTAGGAACCTGGAGGACATTATGCTAATTGAAATAAGTCAGACAAGAGAAAGAGAAATACTGTATAATCTCACATGTGAAATGTAAAAAAGCCAAACTCCTCAAAGCAGAGAGTAGATTGGTGGTTGCCAGTGGGTGCTAGGTGAGGAAAATGGGAAGATGTAGGTGAAGGGTACAAATTTTCAGCTATAAAACGAAAAAAATCTGGGGATCTAATGTACTGCATGGTGACTGTAGTTAACAATAATGTTATTATATACTTAAAAGTTGCTAAGATAATAAATCTTAAATGTTCTCAGTATGTGAAGTGGTGGATGTGTTAACTAACCTTATTGTGGTCATCATTTCACAATACATACTTAGAGCAAATCATTACGTTGTACATCTTAAACTAAAGAATTATATGTTGATTATATCAATAAACCTGGGGAAATTTTTTTTAAAGATTAAATCATGCTCTTCCTCCCATCTTAAGAATATGTGCACTTACCTTTGTTCAAGAGTTTGTTTCTTTCTCCTTAGGGTTCCAATGGATTGTGCTGGGTGTTGGGCAATTTTCAGGGGTTCGTTAAATGCTTTCATTAAAAGGAACTGAATGGTTGTAACAGTAACTGAATGAATTGTGAAGGTAGAGAGGATTTTTACCAGAAGACAGTAAAGAGAAGTTAGCCAACAAAAAAGAACTAATCTAACTTCCTGTCCCTATGTTAAGTATGGTCTTATAAAATAAGAATTTAAGAAGGTTGCCCAAGGTGTATGTTGATCACAGAGAAATCCCAGTGGGTACAGGAAAGATTCGTAATGTGGTATAGGAATGGTATAGGAAGTCAAATCAGGAGAGAGAAGCATCAGGCATTATGTACAGGAGAGTCCTAGAAATGACAGATTACAGAGTGGACTGAAGTGTGACGGGCTCCAATGCTGCTTGCATATAATAAGATAGGAAGGACTGCATAGAGTAGTGACATGTTTTCCATCTCCTTGGAACAAGTATTTCAAGAAATTTAATGATGGGACTTCCCTGGTGGCGCAGTGGTTAGGTATGCGCCTGCCAATGCAGGGGACACGGGTTCGAGCCCTGGTCCAGCAAGATCCCACATGCTGTGGAGCAACTAAGCCCACGCGCTACAACTACTGAGCCTGTGCTCTAGAGCCTGCAAGCCACAACTACTGAAGCCCACGCACCTAGAGCCTGTACTCTGCAACGAGAACCCACCGCAACGAGAAGCCCACACACCGCAACAAAGAGTAGCCCCCACTCGACACAACTAGAGAAACCCTACACGCAGCAACAAAGACCCAATGCAGCCAAAAATAGATAAATAAAAAAATAAAAAGAATTTGCCTGCCAATGCAGGGGACACAGGTCCGAGCCCTGGTCCAGGGAGATCCCACATGCCACAGAGCAACTAAGCCCGTGCACCGCAACTACTGAGCCCAGGCGCCACAACTACTGAAGCCCGTGCACCTAGAGCCCATTCTACACAAGAGAAGCCACTGCAATGAGAAGCCCACACACCACAATGAAGAGAAGCCCCTGCTCGCCGCAACTAGAGAAAGCCCGCATGCAGCAACAAAGACCCAACACAGACAAAAATAATAAATAAATAAATATTTTTTTAAGAAAAAGAAATTTAATGCTAACATATAAAATACAGATTGCCTCCTACCTTGCAATCTTGTGTGCAGCATTCCCCCGCACCACATATTTTATTTTTTTTCTTTGTACATGTTCTAGGATCACAGCAGTCTGGATGTGTACAATTCTGGAAACAAATGCTTTATTACTCAGTCATGCATGATTAGGTACAGTCAAATAAAACTGCAATACAGAATTTATTTACGAAGTATGAGCATTTCTTAAAAACCAGTTTCAGTAATCCCACTCTTTACATGAGACTTATTGAAATCAACATCTCAGCCAGTAGGTTGTAAAAGAAATGTGTCATTTCACTACATTCCATATAATCTGAACAATATTAACATACTACTGTGGAGCCAAAAACTTAGAGGAAACAGTTATTAGATTTCTTGTTAGCTACCATTCCCTTCTGAATTTTTCCTATATTCTTGCTTTCATAATAAATCTACTTACACACTGCCAGCATGCAGACTCTCAGCTTCTGTCTGAAATGGCAAACCCCCAAACTTCTGCCCCCAGAAAATTGGTCCCAGAAGCCAGTCTGGTCTGTCCAGATTTCACTGGGATGCTGGCCCCATACGCACTTGTATTTTACAAGATTCAGTGCCTTCAATCAACTTTTCCAGTCTTCAGTAGCAAGTTTGTTTTAAACTCTGTAATTTACCAATATTAGAAGTTTGACTTTCCTGGTGTGTTTTTTCTTACTGGTATTTTTTTGTTTGTTTGTTTGTTTTGTTTTGTTTTGCGGTACGCGGGCCTCTCACTGTTGTGGCCTCTCCCGTTGCGGAGCACAGGCTCCTGATGCGCAGGCTCAGTGGCCATGGCTCACGGGCCCAGCCGCTCCGCGGCATGCAGGATCCTCCCAGACCGGGGCATGAACCTGTGTCCCCTGCATCGGCAGGCAGACTCTAAACCACTGCGCCACCAGGGAAGCCCCTTATTGGTATTTTTAATTGGTATTTTCAATGAACAGCTTCACCACAGGCAGCAATATTATACTTTAAAAAGGCTATTTATTTGATCTATTGACTCATGTATTCATGTACTCAAAAGTTTAAATATTCCTTTGTTAGCTTTTTTTCTTACTGTATCTCTTAATCAAATGTTTGGCTATTCTAGTTTGGGTTTTTTTTTTCTTTTTCAATACAACTCCATTTGTAAGGGCAGACTTTCTTAAGAATAGAATGCTCTGGCTATTTCAAAATGGTTCCTTTTCCCCCCCCTCTGCCAGAAGCATTAGACTTCTCTCCAGTATTCACTGTGACAAACAGTTCAAGTTTCTGCAGGTACAACTCATAAAAGTGTGGGGACCTTCCTATGATCGGGTTCCCCTGGAGTTGTAAACTATCAGAGTTCTACGCACTGAGACTCCAGAAATTTGTCAATTCCAATTCAGGTTCTCCTACCCAGATACTGGTTCCCAAAAGGTTTTAGCTTGTGGGTTGCTACTCTATTAAGTTGTGATTCTCTGCATTCACCTGTTGGTTTTTCCAATTTGTGGGGCAGTGGTTTGCTCTGTGACCTCACATCTCTGATGGATGCAAGAAGAGCTATTTCTTTTCCAAGTTGGTTAGCTTTTTACTTGTAAGGACTAAGTGGTGGCTTCTAAAATTCTCACATGTCAGACCAGAAACCATAATTCTTGTCTTTCGATGTATTTGAATTGAATTGGCTTTTGAATCTCCCATTTCAGAGTCTATCATTTTATTTTTCTTAACAGAGCCTAAAAGTTTCTAAATTTGATTAAGTACAACTTACATATTTTTCTTTAAAACCTCATTCTTATTTGCCTTATCTAAGAAAGTTCTGCCTATCATAGAGTCAAAAAGACTGTCTCCTGTGTTTTACTCTAAGATCTTTAGGATTTTTGCTTTTATATTTAGGTCTTTGATCCATTTCAAGTTAATTTTTGTGTATGGTGAGATGTCAAAGTTTTCTTTTTATGTACGTGGATGTCTAGCTCATACAATACCTTTGTTGGAAAGGTTTTCTTCACCCATTTAACTGCCTTAACATCTCTGATTGGCAGAGAATCAACTGATCTTATAAATATTTTATATTTGGATTCTCTATACTGTTTCATTAAGGGATATAATTATGCTTTGGCCAATACCACATTATATTGATTATTTCTGCTTTATAGAAAAATTTGAAATTTACAGAAAATTAGTGTATATGCTCCACCTTTGTTCTTTTTAATTGCTTTGTCTATTCTAGGTCCTTTGCATTTCCATATATATTATAGTATCAGCTTGTCAGTTTCCACAGAACGATGGTGGGGTTGGGATTGGGATTATGTGGAGTGTTGATGTAGAGCTGACATCTTGGCAATATTGTGTCTTCCAATCCATGAAAGTGGGATACGTCTCCCTCTTGATCTTCTTTCATTTCTCTGAGCAATGTGAGTTTTCACTGTACAGGTCTTGCATGTATTCTGTTAAATTTATCTCTATTTCATGTTTTTGAAACAATGTATATGGAATTGTACATTTTAGTTCATTTTACATTTGTTCATTGTTTATACATAGAACTCCATGGAATTTGGGTTCACATGCATTCATTAATTAGTTTTAGCAGACTTTGGGGGTAGACTGTTTAGGATTCTCCAATCACGTGGCCAAGTTGAATTTGATTAAAGACAGTTTTAATCTTCCTTTCCACTCATTGTGTGTTTCTTTTTTGTGCCTTACTGCAGTTTCATTGTGTGTTTCTTTGTGTTTCTTTATCTTCCCTTACTGCAATGGCAGGAGCATCCACTGCAGTGTTGAAGGGAAACATAACCTGTCCATACAAAACTTTTTTCCCGTATAATAGCAAACGATGCATTTTGCTATATAGTCTATAGTCTTTAGATGTTCTTGTCTTTTTGTTACTGCTTGTTGTTAAAGGCATATTTCTTCAACTCCTTATACGCTCTTTGTGGTCACTGATTATAAGATTAGAGCTGATGCATACATTAAAGAATTTAGGAAGGCAATATTTGAAGACAAATATTAACTAAAGGATGTTTGCTCCCCACTTCAAAAAATGGCAAAATTAGGAAACTTAAAGGCTTCCATCTTCCCCAAAGAAGGTATTTTTCAAAATTTTTCTTCTAAAAGACAAGGTCTTCTTTTTCACCTCGTACTCACATATACGGGAAATAAAAAATATTTTTGAAAAAATTTCCACTAACCTGTAAAGTGCCGCAATCACATTCTTCACCCGATTCCAACTTTCCATTGCCACACATCTTCCTCTGTTTGTAAACTGGCCCAACGGGAAGGATTTTATGAAGACATTCAAGGCCAGAATGTGCAGCAAAATATTTAAAGTCATCCAAGCTACAAGTGCTAAAATCCTTTATACCCCCAGATAGCCTAAAATATATTTTAAAAAAAAGGGTATGACAAAAATTATTGCTGTATAACTCTACATTTCTCCTAATGTATGATGTTTTGAAGAGAATTTAAAGAGCATTATTCTCATGGATAACAATAAGCACACTTTTAAAAATATAAAAGTATTTAAAAAATACTAACATTTTTAACACACTTTTTAAATTTCACCAAGAAAATTCTTGTAATGAAAAAAAATTCCAAAATCTTTTGCCATTCATCCTGTTTTAAAGAAGACCAATTATTTACCTATCCTAAAATCTTTATTAATTGTTTAAACATAGGAACTGTGTTACTCTTTATTTATCTTCTTAGTGCCAAACAACTGAATTTAAAATTTTTGGCCTCAGTATTTAATATACTTTTTATTTATTTAATATCATTTTTGTATTTTTTCTGTAAATATCAATATGAACATGTCTGTATTACCTCTAAAAGTATATTTTAGATCTTTTGCTCTCTGTAATTAGGCATTTTTCAAACAAGAATCTGTTGTTTGATTTATACCATGGGAGGGACAAGAGGAATACCTGTCCTGATGGAGTGAGAAAGTTGTTAGTAGTCTGCTAATATATCAGCATCCAACTAAAACCCTAGAAAGAATACAATTTAAGAGTAAAGACTACGCCCTAGACCAGTAGCTGACAAACTTATCTGTGAAGGGCCACACAGAAAATATTATAGGCTTATATGTCATATGCTCTGTTGCAGCTACTCAACTCTGCCACTGTAGTGCAAAAGCAGCCATGAAGAACACGTAAAACAGTAAGCCTATAAAATTAATTTACAAAACAGGCAGGCAGCCAAATTTAGCCTATAGATCATTGTTGGCTGACCTCTGCCCTATACTAAAATCTACTCTGTATCAGTCCTAACAGTTAGAGCCTAAACTCAAGCCCTGACAACATCCCCAGAGGAAACCAAGTTTGGAAGTTCAGGCCTGCCATTTTAGAGGGGTTTGGAAATGCCTTGAGTTTTCTATAGACTCATGTTAATGAAGTATAAAACCAAGCACATAAGATTTAAAATGATTACCCAATAATTGAATTGCCTGGTAGAAAAAGAATCAATGCTTTTCAGAGGAAGGTAATGAGAATCTAAGCTTTCTATTGTACTATCAAACAATATCCAATATGCTACTACTACTAATAATCATACAAAGAAATATGAAAACGTAAACCATAGTCAATAAAAAAGCAGCCAATAGTAAGCAACACTGAGATGGCCCAGGTGTTAGGTTTGGCACACAAATACTTGAAAGGAACCATTATAAATATATTCAATTAATTAAAGAAAAATGTTTAAATAATTCAGAGAAATTACAGCCTTACAGAGTGAACACTCAAAAGAGAGTGCATATCATCCAATTTACCTAATGTTCTAGAGCCAGTAAAACTAATTGTAGTGATAGAAATCAGATCAGCTGTTGACTGGGGCAGGGTGGAAGGTAAAAAGGACAGCCAAGGATCACAAAAGAACTTTCTGTGGAAATGGAAATGTTGCACAGCCTGATTGACACTGGTTCAGTAATTTGTATATATTTATCAAGAGCCATAAACTTGTATACTTAAAGTTTAAAGTGTATGAATTTTATTGTAGACAAATCGTACCTCAAAAGTTGATTTTTTATAGTGTATACAAATACAACACTCAAAAAGATGATGAAAGAATATTGCTTTGAGAAACAATTTCACACAGAGAAGAAGTAATTTAGTTATTATCTACTTTGTGCCTTCACAGATATTTGGGATAACATAGATTCAGTCATCACAGGACAAAATGAAATAATAAGAATACTGAGCTAAAAGGTCATTATTGGAAACATTTACCAAGCACTCTTCTAGACAACTGGTGTGTAGTGAAACATAGACCAAGTGCCTGCTAGGGGCAAAAAGTACGAACATCAGGAAATAGGTATATGAAATAAGTCAGATAGTTATTGGAATGATGAAGAAAAATAAAACAACACAATTTACAGGGAATAAAAGACACTGTTTTAGAAGAGAAGACATTTATTAAAAAAAAAAACTATAGCTAAGATTGGTAACAAGGCAAGGGTACCCACTCTCACCAGGTCGATTCACATTGGGCTGAATTTATTTCAAGTGCAATTAAGCAAGAAAAAGGAACTACACACAAATAGATGGAGAGGAAAACATAAAACTGTTCTTATTCATGGACAACAAGATATTGTTTACAGAAAATCTTAGGTAATCAACAAATAAAATCTCCTGGAATTTCTGTTGAGTTTAGGAAGTTTGCAGAACACAAAGTCAATATACAAAAATTATATTTCTATGTACTAGCAATGAGCACTCTGAAAATGAAATTAAGAAAACAGTTCTTTTCAAAATAGCAAAAAAGAATAAAATGTTTAAGAATAAATATAACAAGTACAAGATCTGTAAACTGTAAAATACCATACATTGCTGGGGAAAATTAAAGACCTAAATAAATGAAGACATATACCAGATTCAAGAATTAAAAGACTCAGTATTGTTAAGATGGTAACTCTCCCAAAATTGACTATTTATAATACCCAAGATATGGAAGCAACCCAAATGCCCATCCACAGATGAATGAATAAAAAAGATATAGTATGGAATATTACTCAGCCATAAAAATGAATGAAATTCTTCCATTTGCAGCAACAAGGATGGATCTAGAGACTATCATACTAAGTGAAGTAAGTCAAACAGAGAAAGACAAATACTGTATGGTATTTGTCATACTAAGTGAAATAAGTCAAATAGAGAAAGACAAATACCATATGGTATCGCTTATATGTGGTAACTAAAAAATAGTACAAAAGAACACATATGCAAAACAGAAGTAGACTCACAGATATAGAAAACAAACAAGGGGTTACCAAAGGGGAGAGGGAGGGGGGAGGAGCAAGTTAGGAGTAGGGCATTAAGAGATATAAACTAGTATGTATAAAACAGATAAGCAACAAGGATACACTATATATATAGCACAGGGAATTATAGCCATTATCTTGTAATAACTTATAATGGAATATAACCTGTAAATATACTGAATCACTATGCTGTATACCTGGAACTACCATAATGTTGTAAATAAACTATACTTCAATTTTTAAAACTCTCAACAGTTTTCATAAAAATTGGAAATTTGATAATAAAATATATATGAAACTACAAAGGACCTAGAATAACCAAAACAATTTGGGAAAAGATGAAAAACTTGGGGATTTGTACTACCTGATTTCAAAATTGTTTTTAAAGTATTATCAATGATACTAAAATTTTAAAAAAGCCTTTTTCTTCAGTAGTCTCTCTCTCTCAGTGGGGCATAGTTTTACTTATTTGTGACTTGATGTCTTTCTAAATTAAAAAAAGATACATTTTTAACTTGAATTGTACTGTTCATCCTTATATTGTATAATGCCAGTATCAAGGCATTTAACTTTAAATAGAATCACTAAAATCACACAATTCATATGGCTTGTCCCCAGAGGGTACCTTCAATCTAGCCAGCAGAGAAAAATACAAGCCAGACTCTGGAAGGTAGGAAGCAGGAAGAGAATGTCCCCAGGCATGGAGAGGCCTGGGGGAGTGCTGGGTCTATTTTGGTGTGTGTTCCATCCGCACTTAAAAAGAATGCACATCCTAGTGTAGGATATTGTGTTCTATAATTGTCAATTAATTCAGTTTGGTTATAGAAATATAAGGCCCCTAACCAAAAAAAAATTTTAAGTATACTGTGTGTTTAATAAAGAAAATGATCTTACACAGCTTTTGGTGACATTGTGCAAACATCTCCTGAACAATGGCAGATCTCAGTATTATCATAACTCATTCCCATGTTAAGGCCAAGCAACTGCACAATACTGAGAGCATATGACTCCAAGGATAAACCCTCTGAATACTAAATATAAGGAAAATAAAAGAAAAATAGTTAGCTAAGAATCTTATTCAGTTATAAAAAGTTACTTACTATAATCAAAAATTCATACATAAAACTCATTTTTTTAAACATCTTTATTGGAGTATAATTGCTTTACAATGGTGTGTTAGTTTCTACTTTATAACAAAGTGAATCAGTTATACATATACATATGTTCCCATATCTCTTTCCTCTTGCATCTCCCTCCCTCCCACCCTCCCCATCCCACCCCTCTAGGTGGTCACAAAGCACCGAGCTGATCTCCTTGTGCTATGTGGCTGCTTCCCACAGGAATAAAGACACAGACCTACTAGAGAATGGACTTGTGGATATGGGGAGGGGGAAGGGTAAGGTGTGACAAAGTGAGAGAGTGGCATGGACATATATACACTACCAAACATAAAACTCATTTTTAAAATTCATTAATGCATCCAAGATACTTAACGTAGACACAATTGTACTAGTTATGTAAGTATTATTAAACACGGATGGAGGAGTAACACTACAATTTAATTTCAAGATACTATTACATAATGACAATACCAGCTATCTTAGCAAATCTAATAGAGTTTAAACACCGCACTGTATCGCTTCTTTGAATTATTTTAAACAAGATACTTTTAATCTTTTATTTTAATAATCAATCCTACATTCTCTTTGTAGTATACAGTCTCTAAAATGGGTCCCAATGATCCCTGCCTCCTGGTATTTATGATCCTGTGTATCCCCACTCCATTGAGTGTAGGCTGGACTTACTGACTTGCTTCTAATTAACTGAATATAGCAGAAGTGATGGGTCATCATTTCCAAGATAAGTTATTAAAAGACTGACTTCTTAGAATCTATGTCTCTCTCTCTCTCTCATTCGCTCTGGGGGAAGGTAGCTACTATGTCATGAAGTAGGCCTGTGGAGAGGTCCTCGTGAGTGAGCTTGGAAACTTTTTCTGAGGTCTTCCAATAGTCAGATGACTGAGCTTGGAAGCAAATCCCCTCTGTGTTGAACCTTGAGATAATTAAAGCCCTAGCTGACATCTTGTTTTCACCCATTAAGCTGCTCCTAGATTCCTGACCCACAGAACTGTGTTGTTTTCATGTGCTAAGGTTTGGTACAATCAGTTACATAGCAATAGATAACTAATACACCCTCAATAGGTATTGTTGTTTTCCTTTGAAACATTTCTATTATCTGCACAGAAGTTTATAGCAGCTTTATTCAAAACTGCCAAAACTTGCAAGCATCCATGATGTCCTTCAGCAAGTGAACAGATAAACTGTGGCATGTTTCAGACAATAGAATATTATTCAGCACTAAAAAGAAATGAGCTACAAGGTCATGAAAAGACACGGAGGAAATTTAAATGCATGTTACTAAGCAAGAGAAGCCAACCTGCAGAGACTATATACTATATGACTCCAACTATATGACATTCTGGAAAAAAAGTTATGGAGACAAAAGATCCATGGCTGCAGGTGGGGAGGGGAGAAATTAATTGGCAGAGAGCACAGAGGATTTTTAAGGCAGTGAAAATACTGTGTATGATACCATAATGATGGACACATATCATTATTTGACCAAATCCGTAGAAAGTACAACACCAAGATTGAACCCTAAGGCAAATTATGAACTTTGGGTGATTTTTAATGGGTCAATGTATGTTTATCAATTGCAATAAGTATAACCCTCTGGTGAGTGATGGTGATAACAAAGAAGGTTATGCAAGTGTAGGGGCAAGGGATACATTGATAATCTATGCACCTTCTCAATGGTGCTGTGAATCTAAAACTGCTCTAAAAATAGTATTTTTTAAAAAGTCGTTGGTACTTGATGGACCAAGAGCAAGATGGCATTGTGAGGGAGTGGCAAGTAAAGCACAGTTCAGAGGAGAAGATTAACTGACCCATGAAGATGTTTCTAAGTTTCCATTCCACATATTGCCCTGGGTTGCTTGTTGTTCAACCACAGCCACTGAGAGGCAGAAAACAACAATCAGCTGACGCATCAGACACTTCAGTCCACCTTCAGAGGGTAGAGAGTAATTTTGTTTACTGGAAGACTGCTTGAACTCAAGCAATCCCTCCTTCCTGCACCCCAGCTTTTGATCAAAAGCAGTTCTTAAGACCAAATAGAAGCCCTTGCCAGGACACACTTTATTCCCTTCATAGTTACAGACAATATTAATAGTAACCAAGGAACACATTTCATTTCTCAGAAGACACAATGCCACTCTATTGGAAAAGGCATTCAATGTAACTTTCATTGTCCCCAACAGGTCCCAGATAGCTGGTTCAATTGAGAGACATAACGGTTTCCTTAAATAATTCCTTTTCAAATCCAACAAATGGACCCCTAAATGGGTGTCTATATTAGCCAAGCTATTAATGTCTCTTAATTCAAGGACCCTTGTCTGACACACACTTCACACAAACTTTAAAACATTTTTCCTTTTTCCTCCCCTATATTTAAAGGGGCTTATGTCTGGCCTCCATGTATATAAAGACTCACTGTATATGAGTCCCTTTAATTATGT
This sequence comes from Lipotes vexillifer, assembly GCF_000442215.2. NCBI lineage: Eukaryota > Metazoa > Chordata > Mammalia > Artiodactyla > Lipotidae > Lipotes > Lipotes vexillifer. Next base: position 34,798 of record NW_006797683.1, read on the forward strand.
CTCCCCTACTGTTGTGAATATTTTATCTTGCCCCATCCCATAAGGGTTGGAGACCAGATCCAGGTACATACCATCCTGAGGTCTATTAACCATAGATTTCCTCCTGGTCCAGGCAGCTGCTAATTTGACATGAGACCCATTTGAGCCTAAACTTCCACCACCACAAAAACAAACAAATGAAAAACAAAAACAAAAGCCTCTCAAGTGCAGCTGTACAACATTCTGTTGACTGTTCATCTCATTACCATTGGAGTGTTTTTATTGATTTGCAATCTGGAGGCCCAAATCCTCCAAGTAAGCCATTATTTCAGCCAGACGTGGCAAATGCTGAGGCCCACATGCCACTGAGTTCGGATAATACAAACCTTACAACCAAAAGATGTCACCAGCTTGCCTGTCAACAACCAAACCAACAACTGAGGCAAAAGGCCCATATTGACTGGCCAAATTAGGGTGCCTGCCTCCAGCATAATTATGGAGCCCTAAACACAGGTATAAATATTTTAAATGGCAAACAACCTGACCTCCTATTAACCACATACACCAAAATCAGGTCATAAAATTTAAAACCTATTTATAACAGAACTCTTCTCATCACCTAATAGGGCAAAACCCTAGACTGTTGGACACTTTTAGATCCAGCCACACCTAACTTGGGCTGTGCCAGTCAGGCTCTGCACAGATGTCAAAATCACTTCTGCTCGCTGTGCACCCACAAGCCCCTTGAGTTAACAGATATTTATAAATCGAAGTCACAGGCCCAACATTGCCTTCAAATTACACAAGTACTTCAGCACCATTTTAATACCACAGAGCCACAGAAATAAAACCCGCATTCATTCAAGTGGGTATCAGCTTAAAAAGGATATCCTAGCACTACACCCCAAACAACATTGCCCTGGCCCAGGAACTCACTGCTAGAGATGTTATTACCTCAGATGACATCACTCCAGCTTAAGACCTGCCTGTTGGAGATGACTCTGCATCCTGCACGGAGACAACTTCTCCTCAGACACTAAAACTTCCACCCCAGGCAGGCTCATGGACTGCCTCTCCCAAGGCACAAATTGCACACAAGAAATGTGCTGGTTTTCTTACTTCAATACTAGGGACTCTATTGTGTTTCCTGAGCAGCTGTCTGTGTAGCCCATGATAAGGGTATACTTTTTTGTCCTCTATCAAACCATATATCCCTACACTCCATGTCTATCTGTGCCATTCTAAAAACTGGTGGAGATTATTGCTTTCCCTAGGAGTCACCTGCCTTGTATCATGAACCCTTGGACCCTAAGGAGAGGACCACTCACTCCCCAGTGCCTTCTCCTACTACTCCCACCCTGCATCGCTGACCATGACTACAACCACCTCTTCGCTTTGGGTACATACAAATACCATCAATCTTTATATAAACTTTACCAAACTAATCAGCTGATACTCTCCAACAACATAAACTGCCTGACTTGCCACTTTTACCCAAAAATACACCAGGATGTTATTGTCAAAACACACACATATAAAATTTTTAACACAATTTACAACTGCACAAAGATGCTCTTAGAGATTCCAGAAATTTCAGATCTATTTCCTTGGCTAATGTTATACAAAAGGGACATTTAGTTATGAGCTGGTCTACAAGAACTCCTTATACGTCTACTTCTGTTTCTCCTTTTTACTCTCATAATAAAATGTTCTCTATGCTGTTTAGCTAAACTTATGCTCTACTCTCTAAAAGTCTCTTATTATGCCAAAGGTTTGATCATATTTCAAACCACAACAGGACTAACTTTATTAACATCACATTTTCTGTATTCCGATGCTTTCATATCTAGGGCCTTACCAACCTAGAGGACTGCCCTTCTTAGGGTTATCCAATTGCTTCAGATAGTAGACAACTCATCTTTCATATGCAAACCAATCAATCCAGAGCCCATATACCCTACCACCTGATAGTCTGATAAAGTCTGCTTTATCAGACTCACATACACCAGGCCACTATCCACCTGCCAAAATCACACCAGGGCTAGGTACCAGACAACTAAGGACAGCCTCTATGCATCATGGACTGCTGAAACTAGCCAACCCTAGACCTGCTTACCCTGCCTCTCCTGTTTCTTCCCAAAGAAACCACAATAGAGGCTCTTGCCCACATTTCCCCTCTATCTCCTATGCTTCCTGACCAAACCTGGTGCTTCCTTATGTGGCCTCCGCATGGCATGGCATATTTCTTATTTCTAGGGAACTGTGAGTATGATAAATTTCTTCCTCAATGACAGTCGTTTTCATGCCTGCATGTGTTTCCATACCTGATGAAAACATATCCCTGGTAACCTTAAAAAAATCTTTCAATCTAGATTAGTTTCTCCTACTTTAGTTAAGTTAGTTTACTCTAGTCAATTCAAATTAGATTACAACAAAATTAGTTGTAAATGTATACTGTAAACTCTAGGGTAACTGCTTAAAGATTTTTAATGTAATTGATGTTCTAGAAAGGAGAGAAAATGGAATAATATAAAATGTGCAATTAAAACCACAGAAGGCAGAAAAAACAAAAAGGAGTGTGGAAGATTTCAAGAAGAAACAAGAAACAAGGATAATGAATAGAAAATAGACAAAATTCAACATCCATTTATGATTTTTAAAAACTCTCAGGTGTGGAGGAAACATACATCAACATAATAAAGGCCATATATGACAAGCCCACAGCTAACATCACACTCAGTGGTAAAAAGCAGAAAAGCTATTCCTCCAAGGTCAGGAATAAGACAAGAATCTGAACTATCACCACTTTTATACAACTCCTAGCTAGAGCAATTAGGCAAGAAAAAATAAATAAAAGAGATCCAAACTGGGAAAAAAGAAGTAAAACTGTCACCATTGGCAGATAACATGATATAGTACAGAGAAAAATCCTAAAACTACATAAACACACACACATACACACACACAAAAACCTGTTATAACTAATATATGAATTCAGTAGAGTTTCTAGACCCACAATCAATACAAAGAAGTCTGTTGTGTTTCTGTACATTAATAATGCACTATCAGTAAGAGAAATTAAGGAAGCACTCCCATGTACAATTGTATTAAAAAGAACAAAATACAGAGGAATAAATTTAACCAAGGATATGAAAAAATTGTACACTGAAAACTAGAAGACAGTGATGAAAGAAATTGCGGAAGACACAAATAAATGGAAAGATATTCCATACTCATGGACTGGAAGAATTAATATTGTTAAAATGTCCATTTTACCCATAGCCATGTACAGATTCAGTGCACTCCCTTTCAAAATTCCAATGGCAATTTTCACAAAAATAATACAAAAATCCTAAAATTTGAATGGAAGTACAAAGGACCCCAAATAGCTGAAGCAATCTTGAGAAAGAAGAGTAAAGCTGGAAGTATCATGCTCCCTGATTTGAAACTATACTACAAAGCTGTAGTAATCAAAACAGTATTAAATTCTATAACTATTTATGGTGATAGACGTTAACTAGAATTTCTGTGGTGATTATTTTGCAATATATACAAATACCAAATCACTCTCATTTACACCTGAAACTAATATAATGTATGTCAATTATACCTGAATTAAAAAAATTTTTTTTAAACAATATGGTACTGGCACAAAGGCAGACACATAGATCAATGGAACAAAATATAGAACCCAGAAATAAATCCACACTTACACGGTCAACTGATCCATGCCAAAGGAGGCAGTAATATAAAATGGGAAAAAGACAGTCTCTTCAATAAATGGTGGTGGGAAAAACTGGACAGCCACATGCAAAAGAATGAAACTGGACCACTATCTCACACCATACACAATAATTATCTCAAAATGTATTAGAGACTTGAATGCAAGACCTGAAACCATAAAACTCCTAGAAGAAAACATAGGCAATAAGCCCCTTGATATCAATTTTGGTGATGAATTTTTAGATCTGACTCCAAAGCAAAGTCAACAGAAGCAAAAATAAACAAGGGGGACTACAGCACACTAAAATTCTTCTGCACAGCAAAGGAAACCATCAACAAAATGAAAAGGCAGGCTACTAAGTGGGAGAAAATATTTACAAATCATCTCTCTGAAAAGGGGTTAATAAGCAAAATACAATACTCATACAACTCAATAGCAAAAAAAAAAAAAAATCAGATTAAAAAATGGGCAGATTATCTGAATAAACATTTTTCCAAAGCAAAACATATAGATGGCCAACAGCTACAGGGAAAGATGCTCAACATCTGGGTATATTCCCAAAGGAAATGAAATCAATATCTTGAAAAGATATCTGCACTCCCATGTTCACTGCAGCATTATTCAAAACAGCCAATATATGGAAACACCCTAAATGTTCAATCATGCATAAAGAGAAAAAAGACAAAAAAAAAAAAAAGGAAATCCTGTCCTTTGAGATGGCATGGATGAACCTGGAAGACATTATTCTTAGTGAAATAAGCCAGATACAGAAAGATAAATATGTATGATCTCATTTATATGTTGAAACTAAAAAAGGCAAATTCATAGAAACAGAGAGTAGGGCGGTCATTGTCAGTGACCAGAGGATGGGTCAAAGGGTACAAACTTTCATCTTTATAAGATGAATAAGTTTGGGGATATAATATACAGCAATGTGCTTATAATTAATAATACTTATTGTATACTTGAAATTTGGTGAGTAAATCTTATGTTTCTCACCAAAAAACAAACGAAAAAATGGTATCTATGGGAGTTGATGTGTGTGTTGATTATGGTAATCATTTCAAAACGTATACAAAGATTAAATCTTCATATTTTACATCTTGATAAAAATCATGTCATACAACCTAAATATATATAATTTTTATTTTTCAGTAAAGCTTGAAAATAAGATGTACATAAAATAAATGGAAGACAAAGTAGATTAAAAATGAAAAATTTCACAAAAGCATTGGAATTTAAAAACAAATTAAAAACTGTAGAACTGGAATAAAAGGAATATCTGAAATAGCAGAATAGAGTATTACTGAACAGACTTAAAGATCATAGAAAATACTCAAACTGAAGAACAAAACAAACTGAAAAAAGAATTAAAAAAAAAAAAAGAACAACAGTGACATATGGTGCATCTTTTAAAGGACTAATATATGTTAATTAGAGCCTAACAAGAAAAGGTGAAAGATAATGGGACAAAAATAATATCTGAAGTATAATTATAATGGTTGAGAATTTTCCAACACTAATAAAAGACATCAGGCAATATTTCCAAGAAACCCTACTAACACTAAAGGAGAAATACAAAGAAAAATGAGTCTAGGTCCATGATGTCTCTGCAAGAACTGTCTTATTTCCAGCTCATCCTTGTTCTAGGATGTAGTTCTTCTAATTCTCAGTGAAAAGTGTCACAATGATGCTTAACATTGACTGGCCTTGATCTCCCACTTTTTGCTCCTCTCGACCTTGAGTCTGTCAAAAATAACCTTGGTTTAGTGCCCTCAATCATCTGGTTGAAACAAACAAAACTTCCCTGATGGAAGATAAGAGCAACTAGACTCTTAAATTATTTACATGAATAATTTTTAAATGGCCAAAATGCAATTACAAATAACCATACCCAAAAAGAAAAAAAAATACAGCATGAATAAGAATTAACAGGAGTGCCAGACAGCAGAAAACCAACAGGGGCTCCACGTATTTAAACTGTCAGATATATTATTTAATTTAACTATGCAGTATAAAAAGGCAAAATACAGTATAGCCCATGCCACGGTCTGTTGTAAAAGTAAAACATAAGTATATGCCTATATTTCCATAAGAAACATCAGAGAAATTTTATAAGAATCTGATGAAATGGGATGATGGATGATTATATGAGAGAATAAAACTTTTCAGGTTATACCTTTTCATTAATTTATTTTTAGATTTACATAATTGTGGTACTTTTTATAGTGGGCTCTTTATTGTTTTATTCCTCCCTTTTAATTATTCAAGTAATGCAAGAATAGACACTTTATGCAAAAAATGAAAACAAATTCCAGCAATAGGAAAAAAGCAAAGGTCCTGAATTCTTTTATCTTAATTCCTCCTTCAGAACTGCCACTGCAGTTTCACTAGACCTTTTCCCTTACTTTTTTTTTTTTAACTTTTAATTTTGTACTGAAGTATAGCCGATTAACAATGTTGTAACAGTCTCAGGTGCACAGCAAAGTGACTCATCCATACATATACATGTACTCATTCTCCCCCAAACTCCCCTCCCATCCTGGCTGCCACATGACATTGAGCAGAGTTCCCTGTGCTATACAGTAGGTCCTTGTTGGTTATCCATTTTAAATATGACAGTGTGTACATGTTAATCCCAAACTCCCTAACTATCCCTTCCCCACACCATTCCCCCCGGTAACTGTAAGTTCTTTCTCTAAATCTGTGAGTCTGTTTTTGTTTTCTAAATAAGTTCATTTGTATAGTTTCTTTTTAGATTCCACATATAAGGTATCCCAGAATAATGGAAATAAAAACAAAAATTTTTAAATGGGATCTAATTAAACTCAAAAGCTTTTACATGGCAAAGGAAACCATAAACAAAACAAAAAGATAACCCACAGATTGGGAGAAAATATTTGCAAATGATGTGACCAACAGGGATTAGTCCCCAAAATTTACAAACAGCTCACAAGGCTTAATATCACCAAAACAAACAACCCAATCAAAAAATGGGCAGAAGACCTAAATAGACATTTCTCCAAAGAAAACATACAGATGGCCAAGAGGCTCAACATCACTAATTATTAGAGAAATGCAGATCAAAACTACAATGAGGTACCACCTCACACTGGTCAGAATGGCCATCAGCAAAAACTCTACAAACAATAAATGCTGGAGAGGGTGTGGAGAAAAGGGAACCCTCCTACAGTGTTGGTGGGAACGTAAATTGGTACAACCACTGTGGAGGACAGTACGGAGGTTTCTTAAAAAAACAAAAGTAGAACTACCATATGATCCAGCAGTCCCATTCCTGGGCTTATATCCAGAGAAAACCATAATCTGAAAGGATACATGTACCCCAATATACACTGCAGCACTGTTCACGACAGCCAAGACATGGAAGCAAGCTAAATGTCCATCAACAAAGGAATGGGTAAAGAAGATGTGGTACATATATACAATGGAATATTACTCAGCCATTAAAAAGAATGAAATAATGCCATTTGCAGCAACATGGAGGGACCTAGAGATTGTCATACTGAGCGCAATAAGTCAGACAGAGAAAGAGAAATATCATATAATTGTGGTATTTTAAAAATAAAACTTTATTTTAAATGTATTTAAACAAATACATAAAGATCCTAAATATGTCATAGATATAAATATTCAAATAGTTTAGCAGATATGAAAAGTAACAAATAGAAATTCTAGAACCAAAAAAAGTGACAAAATTTTTAAAATGTAAAGAGGGTGTTAACAGTAGCTTCTAGAAACAGCTGAAAACATTAAAGTTGAATTTAGATCAGAAGAAAATGTCAGAATGTAGCATAAAGAGAAGGGAAAAAACAGAAGCTAGGGTAAGAGACACAAAATGTGCTCAGAATGTCTATCACATGCTTAATGGTACATCTTAAGGAGAGGAAGAAATAATGTAGAAGTAAAATAGTTGAAAAGATAATGAACCAATAGAATATACAACAATCAAGAGTGAACCATAATGTAAACTATTAATATGTACTTTGGATGTTTATGATGTCTCAATGTGGGTTCATTTATCATAACACATGCACCACTCTGGTGGGGATGCTGGTAATGGGGGAAGCTATGCATGTGTGGTGACAAATGGTATATGGGAAATCTCTACCTTCCCCTCAATTTTGCTATGAACTAAAAAGTGCTCTAAAACAATTAATTCTTAATTTCAAAAAAAGATTAGTAGACAACGCTTTTGGAAAAATAATTTGTCACTGAAACAACAATGATATCTTGAAATTGCAGTTAGCATAGTCATTAATTTTCTCAAACTTTTATAAAACTTTGTATGTACCTGTTATCTATCAGGGAATAAATATAATAATAATAATAATAGCAGAAAGTTTTCCACAACTGATGAAAAGTATCAATCCACAGATTAAAGAACCTTCTAAAAATTTCCAATATGATAAATATAGAGAGATACCTATGTAATACACATTAAATTAAAAGTGCAGAAAATTAAAGCCAAAGAAAAATTTAAGAGCAATCACATAAATGAATAACAAAAAGGTAACCAGAAAGATCACAGTTGTTTGGAAATTAAAAATATACTTGTAACTAACACAAGGGTCCAAGCAGAAATCAAAATGGAAATAAGAAAACATTTTGAAATTGAAGATAATTCAAATATATATCAAAATTGTACATTGCAGATAAAGTTGGGAATAGAGAAAAAACAGTCTTAATATAAATGTGTAAAAAAATGAAAATCAGTCAACAAAGACCATGAGAAGAATTTGAAAACTAAAGACCAGCTGAAAAGAAGCAATGAATCAATAAAAATAGGGATTAATGAAATTATAGACAAATGTAAATTTGAGATGATCTACAAAGCAAAAGCTGTTTTTTTAAGACACTAATAAAATTGAAAATATCTAATGAGATTAGTCAAGAAAAACCAGAGAGCAAACACAAAAAGACAATGTCAAGAATGAAAAATATGAAATCAGCAAAGATCATGCAGACATTTAAAGTACTATTATATTGTAAACAATTTTATGATCTGTTTAAGATGGATATAACAACCTCTTAAAGAAAATAAGAGAGAGGGATGATTCCTCTACTGCTTTACATGACTTCATATGAAAATTCAAAAACACATTACATTACAAGAAAAGAAAATTGCACATCAATCTTATTCATGAACATAAATATAAAATACTAAAAAAAGTTACCAAAACAAATCTGGGACATACAAAAAATGATAGTGAAACATGACCATACTGATTTTATCCCAGAAATGAATTAATTTAAGAATCATAAATTCACTATGCAATAATTCATAACAACGATTAGAGAGGTAAAATATGATCACCTCATTATTACTGATAAAAATGAAAAGAAAAGCAGAAAACAGCTATTAAAATATTTGGCAGAAGAGGCAATGCCAAAAAGACTAATAAAGCTATGAAGGGGTTAAAATGTAATAGAGCATTCCATTATTAATTATATAAGTTAAATTAAGTAATTACAGTATAAATGAACACCATGAATCGAAATCTCAAAAACTCAGCATTCAAATAATTGAACAAGAAGACCTGAGAATGGGAGTGACAAAATTCAGGAAATTATTGAAAAAAAAAAATCTCAGATACAAAGACTAACATACAAGATATTCAAGGGAGAAAAGATATAAACAAAAGTACAGTAAGCAAGAGAAAACAGAAAATAAAACTGATAGGAATAGGAATCATAACTCATGAGCAAGGAACAATAGTAAAGAAAATATTAAATATAAAGACGTGATGAATAAGCACAATCATATTATATAGAGTAATGTGAAATCATATTAAAACTATAATTCATATGTAAAAATTCTGATATAAATGATACTCATATTGAAAGGGTCCACTGTGAACCTATGGAAATTAGCTCATACAAAAGGATGCTAATTTTTAGCTTTGTAAATTTTAAAGATAAATAAAATAATCTGAGTGTCTAGGACAAAGACTGCCATCCGTGAAAAGGAAAAGACCATCTTGACAGTAGAGTTTTCAATAGCAGAATATGAACCACTGCAAGATAGAGAAAAATTTCGAAGACAGTCAAGTACATAGGGTCAAAACATTTAAAACCACCAAGCTGTCCTGTAAGTAACAAGGCGAGAAAAATGATCTTAATCAATTAAGAATTCTTAGATTATTACACCCATAACCTTTCCTGAATTATATATATAATAATGAGGAACTTTATCAAACTAGAATATGACTGAGGAAACACAAGAAAGAAAAAGATGGCTGAATGGATACAAAAACAAGACCGATATATATGCTGTCTACAAGAGACCCACGTCAGACCTAGGGACACATACAAACTGAAAGTGAGGGGATGGAAAAAGATATTCCATGAAAATGGAAGTCAAAAGAGAGCTGGAGTAGCAATTCTCATACCAGACAAAACGGACTTTAAAACAAAGACTATTACAAGAGACAAAGAAGGACACTACATAATGATCAAGGGATCAATCCAGAAAGAAGATATAACAATTGTAAATAATTATGCACCCAACATAGGAGCACCTCAATACATAAAGCAAATTCTGACAGCCATAAAAGGGGAAATCAACAGTAACACAATCAGGGGATTTTAACACCCCAGTTTCACCAATGGACATATCATCCAAAATGAAAATATATAAGGAAACACAAGTTTTAACTGATACATTAAACAAGATGGACTTAATTGATATTCATAGGATATTCCATCCAAAAAAAGAGAATACACTTTTTTCTCAAGTGCTCATGGAACATTCTCCAGGATAGATCATATCTTGGGTCACAAATCAAGCCTTGGTAAATTTAAGAAAATTGAAATCGTATCAAGTATCTTTTCTGACGACAACACTATGAGACCAGATATCATTACAGGAAAAATCTGTAAATATACAAACACATGGAGGCTAAACAACACACTACTTAATAACCAAGAGATCACTGAAGAAATCAAACAGGAAATCAGAAAACGCCTAGAAACAAATGAGAATGAAAACACAATGACCCAAAACCTATGGGATGCAGCAAAAGCAGTTTTAAGAGTAAAGTTTATAGAAAAACAATCATCCCTCAAGAAATGAAACATCTCAGATAAACAATCTAACCTTGCACCTAAAGCAATTAGAGAAAGAAGAACAAAAAAACCCCAAAGTTAGCAGAAGGAAAGAAATCATAAAGATCAGATCAGAAATAAATGAAAAAGAAATGAAGGAAACGATAGCAAAGATCAATAAAACTCAAAGCTGGTTCTTTGAGAAGATAAACAAAATTGATAAACCATTAGGCAGACTCATTAAGAAAAAAAGGGAAAAGACTCAAATCAATAGAATCAGAAATGAAAAAGGAGAAGTAACAACTGACACCGCAGAAATACAGAGGATCATGAGAGATTACTACAAGCAACTATAAGCCAATAAAACAGACAACCTAGAAGAAATGGACAAATTCTTAGAAAAGCACAACCTTCAGAGACTGAACCAGGAAGAAATAGAAAATATAAACAGACCAAGCACAAGTACTAAAATTGAGACTGTGATTAAAAATCTTCCAACAAACAAAAGCCTAGGACCAGATGGCTTCACAGGCAAATTCTACCAAACCTTTAGAGAAGAGCTAACAACAATCCTTCTCAAACTCTTCCAAAATATAGCAGAGGGAGGAACACACCCAAATGCATTCTATGAGGCCACGTCACCCTGATACCAAAACCAGACAAAGATGTCCAAAAAAAGAAAACTACAGGCCAATATCACTGATTAACATACAGGCAAAGATCCTCAACAAAATACTAGCTAACAGAATCCAACAGCACATTAAAAGGATCATATACCATGATCAAGTGGGGTTTATCCCAGGAATGCAAGGATTCTTCAGTATACGCAAATCAATCAATGTGATACACCATATTAACAAACTGAAGGATAAAAACCATGTGATCATCTCAATAGATGCAGAAAAAGCTTTAGACAAAATTAAACACACATTTATGACGAAAACCCTCCAGAAAGCAGGCATAGGGGGAACTTACCTCAACATAATAAAGGCCATAGATGACAAACCCACAGCCAACATCGTTCTCAATGGTGAAAAACTGAAACCATTTTCACTAAGATCAGGAACAAGACAAGGTTGTCCACTCTCCCAACTATTATTCAACATAGTTTTAGCCTCAGCAATCAGAGAAGAAAAGGAAATAAAAGGAATCCAAATTGGAAAAGAAGAAGTAAATCTGTCACTGTTTTCAGATGACATGATACTATACATACAGAATCCTAAAGATGCCACCAGAAAACTACTAGAGCTAATCAACAAATTTGGTAAAGTAGCAGGATACAAAATTAATGCACAGAAATCTCTTGCATTCCTATACACTAATGATGAAAAATCTGAAAGAGAAATTAAGGAGGCACTCCCATTTACCATTGCAACAAAAAGAATAGAATACCTAGGGATAAACCTACTTAAGGAGACAAAAGACCTGTATGCAGAAAACTATAAGACACTGATGGAAGAAATTAAAGATGATACAAACAGACGGAGAGATATACCATGTTCTTGGATTGGAAGAATCAACATGTGAAAATGAGTATACTACCCTAAGCAATTTAGAGATTCTGTGCAATCCCTATCAAACTACCAATGGCATTTTTCAACAAACGAGAACAAAAAATTTCACAATTTGTATGGAAACACAAAAGATCCCGAATAGCCAAAGCAATCGTGAGAAAGAAAAATGGAGCTGGAGGAATCAGGCTCCCAGACTTCAGATTATACTACAAAGCTACAGTAGTCAAGAGAGTATGCTACTGGCACAAAAACAGAAATATAGATCAATGGAACAGGATAGAAAGCCCAGAGATAAACCCACTCACATATGGTCACCTTATCTTTGATAAAGGAGGCAAGAATATAAATGGAGAAAAGACAGTCTCTTCAGTAAGTGGTGCTGGGAAAACTGGACAGGTACATGAAAAAGAATGAAATTAGAACACTCCCTAACACCATACACGGTCTCAAAATGTATTCGAGACCTAAATGTAAGACCAGACACTATAAAACTCTTAGAGGAAAACATAGATATTAGCGGAAAACATAGGAAGAACACTCTTTGACACAAATCACAGTAAGATTTTTTTGTGATCCACCTCCTAGAGTAATGGAAATAAAAACAAAAATAAACAAATGGGACCTAATGAAACTTAAGAGCTTTTGCACAGCAAAGGAAACCATAAACAAGACAAAAAGACGACCCTCAGAATGGGAGAAAATATTTGTAAATGAAGCAACTGACAAAGGATTAACCTCCAAAATTTACAAGCAGCTCATGCAACTCAATATCAAGAAAACAAACAACCCAATCCAATAATGGGCAGAAGACCTAAACAGACATTTCTCCAAAGAAGATATACAGACTGCCAACAAAGACATGAAAGAATGGTCAACATCACTAATCATTAGAGAAATGCAAATCAAAACTACAATGAGGTATCACCTCACACCAGTCAGAATGGCCATCATCAAAAAATCTACAAACAGTAAATGCTGGAGAGGGTGTGGAGAAAAGGGAACCCTCTTGCACTGTTGGTGGGAATGTAAATTTATACAGCCACTATGGAGAACAGTATGGAGATTCCTTAAAAAACTAAAAATATAACTACCATACAACCCAGCAATCCCAGTACTGGGCATATACCCTGAGAAAACCATAATTCAAAAAGAGTCATGTACCACAATGTTCACTGCAGCTCTATTTACAGTAGGCAGGACTTGGAAGCAACCTAAGTGTCCATCGACAGATGAATGGATAAAGAAGATGTGGCATATATATACAATGGAATATTACTCAGCCATAAATAGAAACGAAATTGAGTTATTTGTAGTGAGGTGGATGGACCTAGAGTCTGTCATACAGAGTGAAGTTAAGTCAGAAAGAGAAAAACAAATACTGTATGGTAACACATACATATGGAATCTAAAAAAAAAAAAAAGGTTCTGAAGAACCTATGGGCAGGATAGGAATAAAGATGCAGATGTAGAGAATGGACTTGAGGACATGCGGAGAGGGAAGGGTAAGCTGGGACGAAGTGAGAAAGTGTCATGTACTTATAAATACTACAAAATGTAAAATAGCTAGCTAGTGGGAAGCAGCCACATAGCACAGGGAGATCAGCTCAATGCTTTGTGACCATCTAGAGGGGTGGGATAGGGAGGGTGGGAGCGAGACACAAGAGGGAGGAGATAAGGAGATATATGTATATGTATAGCTGATTGTTATAAAGCAGAAACTAACACACCATTGTAAAGCAATTATACTTCAATAAAGATGTTAAAAAAAAAGAAAAAGAATGAGTGATGCATATACTTAATTTTAAGGTTACATAAACACGGACTACTAGCATATAAATGTTATATACTCCAAAAAAGGAGAAATAACAAAACCACAATCCAAGTGACAAAGACAGAAGGAAGAATGGAGGGAAAGAATATAAAGTTACCAAATAGAAAGGTATAAGCTTACATTAAAAAGAGGACCAATACTTTTATATGAAAGGTATTCACCAAACTAAAAACCTTCCTGAAATCCAGTGAATTATTTTCAATTTATAAATAAAAAAGAATATAGACATGAAATAAATATAATACACAAAGTAAACACAGAATATATGACAGAAATAAAGCCAAACATGTTTTTTAAAACCAGTTTTCAAAAATAAGATTTTTAGGTACTCACAAAACAAAATATGGCTCTCTAGTTTTTACAAGACACACCTTACATAAAAATTTTGCAAAAAAGTGAAAGACAAAGGAATGAACAAGACAAATAATAACGTATTCACAATCTTGATATCTGCAAAAATGTAATAAGAGGACAATTTTTTCTCTACCTCAGAAATTACATGTAATATTCAGTCACAATGTAATTTCTTGTGTCCTAGATTCTTTTTGCTAATATCTTATTTAGTAAATATGCATTAAGCACATAAATGTGATTCATTGGTTCGAAGTTTATAATGGTTAACTATTAGTTATATTCACTTGATAAAAATGAATTTAGATTTTTTTCCTTTCTTTTCTATGCTCTTAATAGAATCACCTGTGAAAGCAATTATCTACTTCTGAGAAACTGGTCCGTTTAAACTTTCTACTTCTGTTTGAGTCCGTTTTTTTATGTTCAAACGTTTCATATCTATGTGCATAGAAATGTGCCTTGTAGAGCAGGATATTTTAAGTTATCTGTTTTAGTGATTATTTTACACCATGTAGTCTCTTACGTACTTTGTTGTTTTCTGATTAGGTTATCCTATAAGTTGCATATTTTATTCACTTTATGAGAAAAAGAACTTTAAAATGTGGTGATGAGTCCTACAGTATTGTTTCTCTAATCATTTATTCCAAACTTCATCTTTTTAGTTTTCTCTTGACTTCTTTCATTTAAAAAATTTTGGGCATTTGATGCTTAAATCATTTATATTCATACCTTTTTATTTATTCAAGGTTGTGAATATTCTTTTCAGCATTGCTTAGTTTGGGTCCCACAGATTCTGACTTACGGAATTTCTCTTAATAACATTTTCAATCATGGTTTGGGTTCCAAGCACTATAATAATGTGAAAAACAATTGAAAACCTTCTTGCTTCTAAGCTGAGCCTTCCCTTTCCTGGAGCCAGCTGTAACTCAAGGTGAAACAAATGCCCAAATGCCTTCAGGTTAAGGCATAAACACTGAGAAGATCTAAGACATTAGTTTCTCAGGAAAATAACTTGGACACCATGGGAATCTGAATGGTTTTTCTAAGGAGAAGGGTGCTTAATCTTATTAAAGCTTAGCCTAAACAAGGTCAACTTGATATTTAGTAAAATTTGAAACAAAATTTGAACCTCATCTTAGCTTCCAGAGGAAAGAAAAAAGTGGCACTTTTGGAGAATCCAAAATAGACAGACTAAAAAACTATATACAAATCTTCACTGTTATTCTTTACACAATGTTCAATTCACAATAAAAAACTTATGATCTATATTTCTGTTTTTGTGCCAGTACCATACTATATTGATTAGTGTAGCTTTGTGTATAACCTGGATTCCACCAGCTCCATTTATCTTTCTCAAGATTTCTATGGCTATTTGGGGTCTTCTGTGTTTCTATACACATTTTATTTTTTTTTGTTCTAGATCTGCCAAAACTACCATTGGTAATTTGATAGGGATTGCATTGAATCTGTAGATTGCCTTGGGTACTGTAGTCATTTTGACAATATTGATTCTTCCAATCCAAGAACACGGTGTGTCTTTCCCTCTGTTTGTGTCATCTTTAATTACTTTCATCAGCATATTATAGTTTTCAAAGTACAGGTTTTTGTCTCCTTATTTAAGTTTATTCCTAGGTACTTTGTTCTTTTTGATGTGATGGAAAATGGGATTGTTTCCTTAATTTTCCTTTCTTATCTTTTAGTATATAAAAATGCAACAGATTTCTGTGTATTAATTTTCTAACCTGCAACTTTACCAAATTCATTGATGAGCTCTAGGAGTTTTGTGGTAGCATCATTAGGATATTTTAATGTATAGTATTATGACATCTGCGGAGAGTGACAGTTTTGCTTCTTCTTTTCCAATTTGGATTCCTCTTATTTCTTTTTCTTCTCTGACTGCTGTTAGAACTTCCAAAACTATGTTGAATGAAAATGGTGAGAATGGACATCCTTGTCTTGTTCCTGACCTTAAAGGAAATGCCTTCAGTTTTTCACCATTTAGTGTAATGTTAGCTGTGAGCTTGTCATATATGGTCTTTATTATGTTGAGGTATGCTCCCTCTATGCTCACTTCCTGGAGAGTTTTTATCATAAATGGGTGTTGAATTTTCTCAAAAGCTTTTTCTGCATCTATTAGATGATCATATGATTTTTACTCTTCACTTTGTTAATGTGTTGTACCATATTGATTGATTTGCAGATATTGAAAAATCCCTGCATCCCTGGGATAAATCCCACTTGATCAAGATGTTGATGTGTTTTGTTGTGTTGTTGGATTTTAATGTGTTGTTGGATTTGGTATGCTAGTATTTTATTGAGGACTTTTGCATCTATGTTTATCAGTGATGTTGTCCTGTAATTTTCTTTTTTTGTGTGGTATCTTTGTCTGGTTTTGGGATTGGGGTGATGGTGGCCTCGTAGAATGAGCTTGGGAATGTTTCTTCCTCTGCAATTTGTTGGAAGAGTTTCAGGAGGGTAGGTGTTAACTCTTCTCTAAATGTTTGATAGAAATTGCCTGTGAAGCCATCTAGCCCTGGATTTTTGTTTGTAAACAGCATATGTAGAGAGAAACCCATACAAGAAAAAGAATGAAAAAATTTGAACACAAAGTGACCTGCAGGATAATAGAAAGTAGTTTAACTGAGGTGTAATCATATCCTACAAGAAGAGCGATCGGAGCAGAAAAAAACATTTGAAGACATAATAGTTCCAAATTTTCCACATGTGATGAAAAAAATTTACTCACTGATCCAAGAAGTTCAACAGACAGGATAAAACTGGAGGTAAATGGATGTAGGAATAATATTACCATACTGCTGAATATTCAAAGAAAAATATTTCTAAAAGAAGCTAGAAGAAAAAAAGGCATATTTATACAAGAGCAGGATGACTATTTTCTCACCAGAAACAATGCAAACCAGAAGACAGTAAAGTGGCATTTGTACTAAAAGAAAAATTTTGATAGTCTAGGGTTCTATAGTCCAGTGAAAATAATCTGAAAAATAAAGTAAAATAAAGACATTGTCAAATAAATGAAAGCTCAGAGAATTCAATGTCTGCAGATTTAACACTACAAAAAAAATCATTAAGTAAATTCCTCAGAATGAAGGGACATGATTCCAGATGGAAATCTGGATCTGCACAAAGATTGCAAAATGCTACAAATGGCAAATGAGTAAAAGAAATATACAATACTATTATTTCTTTTCCTAATTCCTTCAAAAAGCATTTGGCAATTTAAAGGGGAAAAAAGCGTAATTGTATTACAGGGATTATGTATATGTAGTAGTAAATATATGGAAATTTAACAAAAAAAGGAAAGGTGTAAAATGGAATTATAGTACCGTAGAACCCTTACATATAGTGATATAACAGCACATCCAATAGACAGTCATATGGTAAAGACATCTATTTTACTAGGACTAAAAGGGAGAAGACAGGAAAGGAAGATCAAAGGAGAAAAAACAGAAGCAACAAATGGGACACAAATAACAAGATGGTAGCCCTATACCCAAACTTAATAATTATATTAAATGTGAATGGGCTAAACATTCCAATTGAAAGCAAAGGTTGTCAGGATGGATTTGACAAAACAAATGTAACAATAAAAACAGATGCACTGATTATAGAAAAGGCACTCTAAGTATAAAGTGGTAAATGGTAGTGGTAGTTACAAGTAAAAAGGTGGAAAATATTTATATACCATGCAAGCATCATAAAGTTGATGATGCTGTATTGATGTTACATTTCACAATGAAAAAAAAAGAGTCAATGTATCAAGAATATGTAGCCATTCTAAATATTATACACTTAAAATTAAAGCTTCCAAGTATGAATCAGAAATTGACAGAACAAATTGGAAAAACAGGTAAATCCACATTTATTAGAGGCTTTAACACTAATTTCTCACTAGTTGAGAGAACAAGTTGACAAAAGTCAGAAACACTGTCAACCAACTAGACATAGTAAGTATTTCTAGAATACTATACCTAACAACTGCAGGATGAATACACATTTTTCTCAAGCACAGTTGAAAAAATAGGCCAACATACACTATATGCCAGGGCATAAAGCAAGTCTGAATAAATGAAAAAGGATTAAAACAGTACAAAGTATATTCTCTGACAAGTGAATTAAAGTATGAAATGTCAGCAAAAAGATAATGCACAAATATTTAGAAATTTAGCAACACACATGTAAATCTCACAAGCCAAATGAGAAATGAAAGGGAAATAAGAAAATACTTTGAACAATTAGAAAGCATCAAAATATCCAGAATACAGCTGATTTTACACAAAAAAGAATCCATAGCTTTAAATCTCTATAGTTTCTAAAGATTTAAAATAAATCTATAATGTAAATTTCTGTTTTTAAAAGCCAGGGAAAAAAACATTATAAATCCAAACAAATTAGAAGAAAGAAATTAATAAAGAGAAAGAGTCAATTAAGTAGAAAACAAACATCAGAGAGAATCAACAAAGTCATAATTTGGTCCTTTGAAAAAATTAAAGAGTTGATAAACCTCCAGGAAACCAATCTAAAAGTAGGATGAGGAAGAGGAGAAATATCACTACAGATCCAACCACAGAATAAGAGAATACTACGAGCAATGTATACCGATCAAGTTGATTACACAGATGAAATAGATACATCCCTTGAAAAACATAACTCATGAGCACTTACACAGGAATATATAAACAAATTGAATATACCCATAACCGTGCAATAACTTGATTTCTAAATTTAAAAATTTCCCACAAAGAAAGCTTCTTCCCTA
>NW_006797683.1:54065-120113 GCF_000442215.2 Lipotes vexillifer
CCCTACACTGTTTCACTGGTGAGTTCAGGAGCAAGACAAGGATGTCCTTTCTCATCATTTCTATTAAACACTGCCCTGGAAGTCCAAGCAAGGTAAATAAAGAATGAGAAAGAAGCAGTAAAACTGTTCACAGACATGAGGGCGTTAAATGAAAACCTAAAGGAATATGCCCCCCAGAAAGATAGTGATGTCATCAAAATGGAGACATCCCTGACTTCAGTCCCCCTCACAAGAAGACCAACTAACAACTATCCTTAAATAAGACACCACTGTGAAAATCCCAGAACCTGGGGGTGAGGCTGAAGCATGTCCCTGGACCACAGACTAAAAAAGACCACATTAGAAGGGTAAGAGGAGGATGAGAAAGAAAAGAGGAATGGCTCCACTCTGACTAAACTGCCTTCCCCAGGCACTGCACCAAGAGGGCCCCCCAGACCTACAAATCCTCCAATGAGGAAACAAGAGCCCAAGCTGGAAATCCAGCTCCCACAGCATTGTGGAACACTTTCTAGGAGGTTCAATGAGGTCTAACCTCACAGGATCACTGGGGGAATCTGTGGGGCTTGACCACTGGTAATCAGCTAGAGATGGCAGAAGAGGGGGGACAGGTCTATAGCAACCAGTGCACAGATCTTGGCAGATCACAGTTCTGCTTGCAGCAGTGCCTGAGCAGAGATCCCAGCCAGTGGCTCTAACCATCTTTAGAGCTGAGCCAGTGGCCCTGTCTAGCCAGGGAGCTTGGGTGGCAGTTCTGCCTAATTTGAGCCCCCAGGCAATAAGCCAAACCATACCAGCCCTGGACCCCATCCTATAGCCATGCTTGAGCAGGGAGCCAAGTCAGCAGTCCTGCCAACAGTTAAGCAAAGCCTATGGCCCTGCATAATAAGAGAGCCTGAACAATGACCAAAGATATCCTTGAAACCCAGCCCATGGTATCAGCTAGCAGCAAAGCGGAGCCTAATGGCCAGCTCCAGCGTATCACCTTGCCTGACTGCTGAACAAAGCCTGCAGATTCAACCAGGCAGGGAGCCTAGCCAGTGACCCTGCCCAATTGTAGAACATAGCCTACAGGCCCACCCAATGCAGAAGCCTGGACAATGACCCTGCTCTGATGCACAGTGCAGTCTCTAGAGGCTGCACTCTGGAAGCCCCTCCTGACAAGAGTGCCTGCCCAGGGACCTTGTCCAACAGCACAGCACAGCCAGAGACCTACCTGATCATGAGGTCTAACCTGGGGCCCTGCAAACTTGGGGGTATAGCTTGGGCCTCGCCTAATTTCAGAGCACAGCCTAAGGCTTTGTCAACCACAAAGCCCTGCCTAGAGCTCTACAAAGTACTGCCTGTGGCACGATCCAATCACTGAGAAGACACTTACAACTCACCAGACCAGGAATGATTGTGGAGCCCAGCCATGGCCCTATCCAATGGCAGAGTCCAAACAGTGGCACCACCTTAAAAGGAAACACAGCCTATGACCTCGTCTGACCAGATGTGATTGCAGAGCACAGTTAGTGAAGGCCCACCTGACCATGCAGCAGAGCCAGCAGCCCAACCTAATCAGAGAGCACACCCAGTAGACCTGCTTGAATGCAGAGCCCAGCCAGCAGGCTCACTCAGCCACAGTGTCTAGCCAGTGACAAGTCTGCTGACCACAGAGCACAAGTAGTGGCCTCACCCAAATAGAGACCCCCGCATAGTAGCAAGCCCCGCATATCCATGACACTACCAGCTGACCCATACGATAACCCATGTGGTAAAGATCTATGCCTGCTGAAGTGAATCTGTAAAGTGTGGAAGAGGAGAACGCTTGCTAAAGTGCACAGATACCAATGCAAGGAATCAAGGATCATGAAGAATCAGGAAAACATGACACCATAAAGGAAACTAATAAAGCTCCAATAATTGAACCTAGTGAAATGGAGATGGATAAAATGTCTGAAAGAATTTAGAATAATCCTCAAAGAATTTCAGTGAACTACAAGAACTAACAGACAACTACACAAAATTAGGAAAACAATGCATGAACAACATGAGCAGTTCAACAAAGACATAAAAACCATCCAAAAATAATCAAAGAGAAATCCTAGAGCTGAAGTATATGATGACAGAAATGAAGAATTCAACAAAGAGCTTCAACATCAGACTAAACTAAGCAGAGAAAAGAATCAAAGAACTGGAGGATAGGTCATCTGAAATTATCTGGTCAGAGGAGCAAAAGGAGAAAAGAATGAAAAAGGATGAAGAAACCCTATAGGTTTTATGGGACATGATCAAAACAAATAATATATGTATTATGGGAATCCAGGGATAGAAGTCTATTTAAAGCAATAATGGCTAAAAACTCCCCAAACATTGGGAGAGAAACAGACATCTAGATTCACGAGGCCCAAAAGGACCAAATATGTTGAATCCAAAAAGGGTTACACCAAGACACATCATGATAAAATTGTCAAAAGAAAGCAGCAAACGAAAATCAACTTGTCACATAAAAAGGGAATCTCCATAACTGGATTTCTCAGCAAAAACTTTGTAAGTCCACAGAGAGTGTGATGATACATTCAAAACACTGAAAGAAAAGATGACTGTTAACCAAGATACTACACCAGCCAAAGCTGTCCTTAAGAAATTAAAGATTTTCTCAAAAACCAAAGCTGAGGGATTTCATCACCACTAGACCTGTCTCACAAGAAATGCAAAGAGGAATTCTTCAAGCAGAAATAAAAGGATGCTAAGTAACATCATAAAAACATACAAATGTGTAAAACTCAGTGGTAATGGTAAATATAGGGTCAAAGTATTCTCTAATATGGTAATGGAAATACATAATTCATTTACAACTCTCATTTAAAAGTTTACAAACATGTTAAAAATAACCATAACTGTAACAATTTGTTATTGTATACACAATATAAAAAAGATGTAAATTTTAACACCAATAACTTAAAACGCGATTGCAGGGAAGTAAAAGAATAAAGTTTCTGCTTGCTATTAAAGTTAAGTTGTTATCAGCTGAATATAAGATGCTATCAATGTATTTTATGTAAGCCTCATGGTAACCAAAAAGGGAAAATCTGTAGTAGGTACACAAAATATTATGAAAAAGAGGTCAAGCCATACCACTACAAAAACTCATCAAGTCACAAAGGAAGACAGCAAGAGCAGAAACAAGAAATAGGCAAAACAGTCAGAAAACAATTAACAAAATGGCAATAGTAAGCTCTTCCCAATCAATAATTACATTTGGCATAAATGGATTAAATTGTCCAATCAAAAGACACATAATGGCTAAATGGATTTTTGAAAATCCAATGATATGCTGCCCACAAGAAACTCACTTAGCTTTAAGAATATATACATAAAGTGAAGAGATGGAAAAAATATTCAAGGAAATGGTAAGCAGAAGAATGGAGGGAGAGCTATACTTATAATACACAAAACAGACCTTAAGCTACATATGGCCAAAATAGATAAAGAAGGTCATTATATAATGGTAAAGGTATCAATTCATCAAGGAGATTTAAAAATTGTAATTATTTATGCACCCAATATCACAGCACCTAAATATATTAAGCAAATACAAAAAACTAAAAGGGGTAACAAACAGCAATACAATAATTGTCAGGGATTTTAATACCTCACTTTCTATGGTAGACAGATCATCCAGACAGAAAATCATGAGGGAAACAGTGGGCTGGAACAACACTATACACCACATCGACCTAAGAGACATATATATGGAACATTCCATCTGGCAGCAGAATGCACATTCTTCTCAATTGCGCAGAGAATATTTTCTAGATTAGATCATGTGTTAGGCCACAAAACAAGACTCAGAAAATAACAAGAGTATCAAAATTATATCAAGTATCTTTTATGAACACAATGGAAATGAACTAGAAATTAATAGCAGGAGGAAAGCTTGAAATTTTACAAATACATGGAAACTGAGCAACACACTCCAAATAACAAATTGATAAAAAAAAAAAAAAGGAAAGGAGAAATTTTTTTTAAATCTTGAGACAAATGTAAATGGAAAGACAATATATCAACACTTAAGGGATGCAGCAAAAGCAATTATAGGAGGGATGTTAATAGCAATAAATGCATACATCAAGAAAAAATAAAGATCTCTAGAGAGTCAAGATGGGAGAGGAGCAGTAGGACGTGAAATTCATCTCTCCCCGCAAATGCATCAAGAATACATCTACCAATGGAACAATTCTCACAGAGTACTGGCTGCACACTAGCAGAGGACCTCGGACACCTAAAAAGACAAGAAAGATCCCCGTGTAACTGGGTAGGACGAAAGAGAGAAGGGAAAAGGAAGAGGAGAGGAAGCAGGATGGGACCTGAACCCCTGTGAGGGGAGCTGAAGGAGAGGAGAGGTTCTCACATCCAAGGGGAGCCCCTCAGCAGGGACATCACTGGGACAGAAGGGGAGCTTCGGGGCCTACTGGAGGAGGGCCAGCAACCAGTCTGTGGCAGGCAGGACAGAGTGAGACCTACACAGATGGTCCCTGCCACAGCCCTGCGCATGCCAGCCTGAGACATGTGTCTGCTGGTGCAGATGGAGGCTAGGTGCTGGAGCGCAGGGTTTGGAGAGTAGACCGGGGGAGGGCACTGCTCCGGCTGTGAGTAAATAGCCTGAGCGGTGGGAGTGAGGAAGTCTGCAACCAGTAATTCTTGTGGAGAAAACACCAATGGCCATGGAAGCGAAGCACCATTGTTGAGTGACTCACAAGGGGCAGGGCCTCCATTGCAGCCTCACTACCCACGTGCTGGCCCTGACTCCCCAGGCACTAGGAAGGGCCCCTGCCGGGGCCAGCTCTCTCACAGCTGTGGCCGCTGGCTCCCCCACACTTCCCATTGCTGCTGGCCCCGTCCCTGCAGGAACCCCACAAGGGCTCCTGCAACCCCAGCCACTGCCACCTCCATGCCCCCTTCTCACTGCGGTGAACTCGTGTGCTCCAGGGCAGCCTCAGGAGCAGACCCCTGTGGGTAGCCCACACACAGAGGCGGGGCTGAAACCATAGCTGTGGCCCAGGGGTTGTGCAACTAAGGAGGAAAAGCTGAAGTCTCTCCTTGCAGCTGAGCAAACTGCAAATTGACTCTCCTGTGACCAGCTTTGCAAACTCAGTACCTATGGAACATCTGAACGGACGAGCGCTCCTGCAGCCAAGATGGGTCCAGCTTTAGCAGCTGTAGGCTTTGTGGGCACGTACACATGGGGGGGTTGGGGCAGGCCAGAATCTGAGCTGTCCCCGTAGCACCCACAGCAGGTCCAGATCCATGATTACTGCAGTCCTGGGGCCTGACTTCAGTGGATCTACTCTGGTGGCCTGGTGAAAACAATGTCCGAGAGACACCAGGGCCAACTGCCGGCACACCCACAGTTAAGGTGGGGCCGAGAGCAGTGCCAACAACAGTGTAACTTGTGAGCTCGCACAGTGGGTGAAAGGTGACACAACAGATCACACCCACGGGTGAACAGCTCCAGAGGAGGAATACTCAGTGGCTTCCCTCCCAGCAGGAGTGCTCCAAACCTGCCTACCTCACATCATGGATCAGAAACACAGCTAAGAAGCAGATCTGGGGGCTCTACTCCAACAACTAGGGAGCAGACCCTGCCCTACCAGGGCAGTGGCAACCACAGAGCAAAGGGGAAGCCCTGCGCAATATCCAGTGCAGGCTCTGGTCACCACAACACCAGTCACACCTCCTGTAAAGGGGAACATGGCCAGCATACACTGAGGAAAGAGATGGAAGACATCTATATGAAAAACAACCCTCGCACCAAAAAATATTAAATCCACACAGGCTACACAGGGACGTTCCCATGTAAAATGGCCCTCCAACACAGTCTGAGGGTCTGGCATTGGGTGGAAGAACCACCAGAGACTTTAGCCTTGAAGGCCAGCAGGGCTTGAGTGCAGGAGTCCCACAGGGCTGGGGGAAAGAGAGACTCCACTCTTGGAGGGGGCACACAAGGTCTCAAGTGCACTGGGACCCAGCACAAAGCAGTACCTCCATAGGAATCTGGGCTACATCTACCTAGGGGTCTTGGAGGGTCTCCTAGGGAGGCAAGGTTGACTATAGTTCACCGTGAGGGCAAGGACACAGGTAGTGGAAGCCCCAGGGAATACTGAGTGGAGTGAGCTCTCTCGGAAGTCCACATTTCAGCAACAAGACCCAGCCCCATCCAACAAACTGCAGGCTCCAGTGCTGGAAAGCCTCAGGCCAAACAACTATCAAGATAGGAACACAGCTCCACCCATCAGAAGACAGGCTGCCTAAAGTTGTACTGAGCTCGCAGCCACCTCAAAACACACCCCTTAACATGGCCCTGTCCATCAGAGAAACAAGACCCATTTCCACCCACCAGAGGGCAGGCAACAGTCCCTCCCACCAGGAAGCCTGCAAAAGCCCCTGGACCAACCTCACCCAAGAGGGGGCAGACACCAGAAGCAAGAGAAACTAGGGTCCTGCAGCCTGTGGAAAGGAGACCACAGAGAAACTTAGACAAATTACCAGTGGCATTTTTCACAGAACTAGAACAAGAAATTTTACAATTTGTATGGAAACACAAAAGACCCTGAATAGCCAAAGCAATCTTGACAAAGAAAAATGGAGCTGGAGGAATCAGCCTCCCTGACAGACTATACAAAAAAAGCTATAGTAATGATACTGCTACAAAAACAGAAATATAGATCAATGGAACCGGATAGAAAGTCCACAGATAAACCCATGCACCTATGGTCACCTAACCTATGACAAAGGAGGCAAAAATATACAGTGGAGAAAAGACAGTCTCTTCAATAAGTGGTGCTGGGAAAACTGGACAGCTACATGTAAAAGAATGAAATTAGAACACTCCCTAACATCATACACAAAAATAAAATGGGTTAAAGACCTAAATGTAAGGACAAATACTATAAAACTCTTGGAGGAAATTATAAGTAGAACACACTCTGACACAAATTGCAGCAATATCTTTTTTGATCCACTTCCTGGGGTAATGAAAATAAAAACAAAAATAAACATATGGGACCTAATTAAACTTAAAAGCTTTTAAACAGCAAAGGAAACCATATACAAAACTAAATGATAATGCACAGAATGAGAGAAAATATTTGCAAATGAAGCAACCGAGAAGGGATTAATCTCCAAAATATACAAACAGCTCAGGCAGCTCAATATCAAAAAAACAAACAACACAATCAAAAAATGGGCAGAAGATCTAAGTAGACAGTTCTCCAAAGAAGACATACAGGCACAACAGGCACATGAGGAGACTCTCAACATTGCGAATTATTAGAGAAATGCAAATCAAAACTG
This sequence comes from Lipotes vexillifer, assembly GCF_000442215.2. NCBI lineage: Eukaryota > Metazoa > Chordata > Mammalia > Artiodactyla > Lipotidae > Lipotes > Lipotes vexillifer. The sequence continues at coordinate 61,401 of NW_006797683.1, forward strand.
CAAAGAGGTATCACTTCACACCAGTCAGAATGGCCATCATTAAAAAGTCTACAAACAGTAAATGCAGGAGAGGGTTTGGAGAAAAGGGAACCCTCCTACATTGTTGGTGGGAATACAAATTGGTAAAACCACTAAGGAGAAGAGTATGGAAGTTCCTCAAAAAAAAAAGAGAGAGAGAGCTACCCAGCAATCCCAATCCTAGGTACCTATCCAGAGAAAACCATAATTCGAAAAGATACATGCACTCTGATGTTCATTGCAATACTATTTACAATAGCCAGGACATGGAAACAACCTAAATGTCCATCGACAGAGGAATGGATAAAGAACATTTGGTACATATATACAACGAAATACTACTCAGCCATAAAAAGGATGAAATAATGCCATTTGTAGTGACATGGATGGACCTAGAGATTGTCATACTAAGTGAAGTAAGTCAGACAGAGAAAGACAAATATCATATGATATTGCTTATATGTGGAATCTAAAAAAATGGTACAAATTAACTTGTTTATAAAACAGAAAGAGAGTCACAGATGTAGAAAAGAAACTTATGGTTACCAAGCAGGAAAGGGGAGTGTGACAAACTGGGAATATGTGCTTGGCATATACACACTACTATATATAGAAAATATAACTAATAAGAACCTACTGTATAACACAGGGAACTCTACTCAATACTCTGTAATGACCTATATGGGAATAGAATCTAAAAAAGAGTGGATATATGTATACGTGTAGCTGATTCACATTGCTGTACAGCCGAAACACAAGACTGTAAATCAACTATACTCCAATAAAAATTAATTTTTAAAAAAAGAGAAAGATCTTGAATAACCTAATTTTACTGTTCAAGGAAGTAGAAAGAACAAACCAAGCCCAGAATTAGCAAAAGCAAAAACATAGTAAAGATTAGCACAGAAATAACTGAGATAGAGAATAGAAAATCAATTAAAAATTTTTTAAATTAACAAGTTTTTCTTTGAAAAGGTAAACAAAATTGACAAAACTTTAGCTAAAGAGAACTCAAGTAAATAAAATTATAAATACAAGAGGAGAATTACAGCTTATAATACAAAATTACAAGTAATCATAAAAAACTACTATGATCAAACATCAACAAACTGGATAACCCAGAAGAAATGGGTAACTTCTTAGAAACATACAATCTACCAATACTGAATCCTGTATAACTCGAAAATCTGAACAGACCACTAATGAGTTGAATTAGTAAGCAAATGCCCCCCCAAAAAAGAAAAGCCCAGGACCAGACTGTTTCACTGGTTAATTCTACCAAACATTTAATGAATAATTAATGCTAATCCTTCTCAAAATCTTCCAAAAAATTGAAGATGACATAATACCCCCAAACTCATTTTAAGAGTCTATTACTACCCTAATACCAGAGCCAGATAAGGACACTACAAGGAAAGAAAACTATAGGCCAATATCCTTAATGAATACAAATGCAAAAATTATCAACAAACTACTAGGAAACCAAATTCAAGCATGTTAAAAGGATCATATACCAAGGTCAAGTGGGATGCATCCCAGCAATGCAAAAATGGTTCAACATATAAAAATAAATGAATATGAGGCACCACATGAATAGAATGAAAGAAGAGAATCATATGATCATCTCAACAAATGCCAAAAAAGCATCTGACAAATTTCAACATTCCTTCATGATAAACATTGGGAATAGAAGGAATGTACCTCAACATAATAAAAATCATATACAACAAACCTATGGCTAACACCATACTCAAAGGTGAAAGGTAAATCTTTTCCTCTAAGATAAAGATCAAGACAAGGGTGCCCACTCTCACCATTCCTATTCAATATAGTTAGCCAGAGCAACCAGGAAAGAAAAGGGTATAAAAGGCAACAAAATAAGAAAGGAAGAAGTAAAATTATTTCTGTTTGCTGATGACATAATCTTTTATGGAGAAAACCCTAAAGACTTCACAAAAAAACTATTAGAATAAACAAATTCAATAAAGTTTCACAATACAATACCAACCTACAAACTGATATATTGTGTTTTGATATATTAACAATGAATTAACAAAATATAACAAAATAAATCAATCCCATTTACAACAGCAATAAAACAACAAAATGATTTGCACAAAGAAAACTATAAGACTGTGATAAAAGAAAGTGAAAGAGGGAATTCTCTGGTGGTCCAGTGGTTAGGACTCTGTGCTTCCACTACAGGGGGCCTGGGTTCAATCCCTGGTCAGGAAACTAAGATCCCAAGAGCTGTGAGGGAAAGAAAGAAAGAAAGAAAAGAAGGAAGAAAGAGGAAGAAAGAAAGAAAGAAAGAAAGAAAGAAAGAAAGAAAGAAAGAAAGAAAGAAAGAAAGAAAGAAAGAAAAGAAAGAAAGAAAGAAAGAAAGAAAGAAAGAAAAGAAGGAAGAAAGAGAAAGAAAGAAAGAAAGAAGGAAAGAGAGAAAGAGAGAAAGAAAGAGAAAGAGAGAAAGAGAGAGAGAGAGAGAGAGAAAGAAAGAAAAATTGAAAAGGACACAAATAAATGGAAAGATATCTCACGGACTGGAAAAATTAATATTGTTAAAATATGCATATTACCCAAAGCCATCTAGAGATTCAATGCAATCCCTCTCAAAATTCTAATGACATTTTTTCATAAAAATACAGAAAACAATCTTAAAATGTGTATGAAACCACAAAAGACTCCAAGCGGCCAAAGCAATCCTGAGAAAGAAAAACAAAGCTGGAAGCATTGCCGTTCCTGTTTTCAACCTATATTAAAAGGCTATAGTAATCAAAAAGTATGGTCCTGGCATAAAAGCAAGTGTTGGGAAAACTGGATATTCACACGTAAATAATGAACTGGACCCTTGTATTACACTGTTCACAAAAATTAACTCAACATGGACTAAACACCTATATGTAAGAAGTGAAATCATAAAATTCCTGGAAGAAAACAGTGAGAAATCTCCTTGACATTGGTCTTGGCAATGATTTTATAACTATGACAACAAAACCACAAACAAAGGCAAAAATAAATAAGTGGGACTACAGCAATATAAGGGTTCTGCACAGCAAAAGAACTGATCAAAATGAAAAGGCAACTACAGAATGGGAGAAAATATTTACAAACTATATATATGATAAGAGATTAATATCCAAAGTATATTAAGAAGTCATATAACTCACTAGCAAAAACTAAATTATCTTATTAAGAAATGGTCAGAGGACCTAAATAGACATTTCTCCAAAGAGGATATTCAAATGGCCAACAGGTACATGAAAAGGTGCTCAACATCACTAATCATCAGAGAAATGCAAATCAAAACCACAAGTGAGAGCACCTCACACCTGTTAGAATGGCTATCATCAAAAAGATAAGAGATAACAAATGCAGGCAAGGATGTGGAGAGACTGGAACCCATGTGCACTGTTGGTGGGAATGCAAATCGGTACAACCACTATAGAAAACAGTGTGGAGTTTCCTGAAAAAAATTAAATATAGAACTATCATATGAATCAGCAATTCCACTTCTAAGTATATATATGAGGAAATGAAATCACTGTCTCAAATAGGTCTTTGCACCCCATGTTCACTGCAGATTATTCACAACAGCCAAGATATGGAAACAACCTAAGTGTCCACTGACTAACGAGCAGATAAATTGTGAGATGTGTGTGTTTAATAATCATGTATATATGAATATTATTCAGTCATAAAAAAAGAAGGAAATCCTGTCATTTGACACAACATGGATGAAGTCAGAGGGCATTACTCTAAGTGAAATAAGACAGAGAAAGACAAATACTACATGATCTCAGTAGGTGGAATCTAAAACAACTGAACTCATAGAAACAGAGAACAGATTGGTGGTTGCCAGGGCGAGAGTTGGGGGTGGGAATGAGTGAAAGTGGTCAAATGGTACAAATTTCTAACCTGGGGATACAATGTAACTATAGTTAACAATACTGTATTGAGTATTTGAAAGCTGCTAAAAGAGTAGGTCTTAAAGTTTCTCAACACACACACAAATGGTAACCATGTGAGACGATGGATTATCAAATATATACATATATATATATAACCTTATTGAATGGCAATCATTCTGCAATATATACATATACCGAATCATTACATCGTACACCTTAAACTTGCACAATGTTATATATCAGTTGTATCTCAGTAAAACTGGAAAAAAGAGTGGGTCTTGTAAAAAATAATAAACAGAAACCTCAATTAGAGTCGGGCTACCAGAAGGGGAACTCTCACAGCCTGGAGGATAGCAGAATCCAACAGGAAAAAGAAAGACTTCTCTTCTCCTTTCCTGGCAAGGACTCAGACAATAAAAAGCCATGTACACTTTGTTTACTATAGCTCCCTTCAACTTTCTTTTTCCCCTTTATAAAAGTATTGTTTCCCTTGCCATGAGAGGATCTGCGCCTGGCTCAACATGGTTGCAGACCCCGAATCATAATTCTCTGCTGATTCTGAGTAAACCCATCATTTCTGGAGAAATCTGGCAGTCTATTTGTTTTAGATCAACAATCTCATAATGCAAGTTCAGCAAGGTTACTGGATATTTACAAAAATATATAAAAACTGGCCATATATTGATATACACTAGCAGTGAGAAACTGGAAGATGAACTTAAATGATCAAGACCAGTTGCAATAGCATCAGAGCATATAAAATACCTAAGAATAATTTTAGCAGTATATGTATTAAACCTCCACAGAATTTTTAAAAGACCTGAATTAATGGAGAGATAAACCATGTTGGTGGACTGGAAGATCCAACATTATTAAGATATCAATTCTCCCCTAACTGATTCATAAATTACACACCATCCCAATCAAAACCTAAGTAAGCTTTTGTGTATGTGTAGAACTAGACAACCTGATTCTAAAATCTATATGAAAATGCAAAGTTATATATAGACATACATAATATTGACAAAGCACAAAGTTGGATAGCTTTAACTACCTGATTTCAAAATATTTAACAAAGCTACCATATTCAAGGAATTGATTCTTAACCTAAAAAGAAAATTTTAGAATATTATGATTGGTGTCTATCATTTTAAAATTTAATCTTCATACTCTTTGTTGTTGGAATAAACAAAAAAAGGATTTTTATATTGATATTTGTATTTTAATTTTATACTGGCTTTTTATAGCATTCTTCCTTAACTCATATATTTTTCCTTTACAAATTTTTATTACAAAAATTCCAATCAAACTTAAAGTCTGAAGAATGGCACCAGGAAAACACATACTAACCACTTATATTCAATAATTCCTACATCTGCTTTTTTCTTCACACACACATGATCTAAACATTAGTTCTCAGCAAAGAAACATTGTTTTCAGGAGGATTCACAGTAGTGACAAAGACCTGGACAATTGCTGACAGTTTTTCCTGAGGCTTTGGCTGAAAGGGGACTGACAGCAAGGACTGAGAATAAAACAAATTCCTAGGGAATATCTGATTCTTCTTTAGCCATGGTGACAAATAACCCCTAGAAATGGTTTTAGATTTACCTAATCAATCAATATGTCTTTTATACTAATGGTAGCAAGTACACACCAGTACAGATTTTAATTCTGTCTAATCTGTCAATGACAATTTGAATTACAGTACATGCTACTAAAAGTCAACTAAATATACAAATGGGTCAGTATAAAAATCATAGTGTAGCCTTATTTTTCTGAAACACTGTCAAGTTCGCTCCCCTTGCTACATTTTATATAGCTTGTTGTAAAAAGAACATAACTAGAAAAAGCTCATTCCCATTTTCCAGAAAACAGTAGATTATGAATATTTGACGGCTGTTCCTTCCTACAACAGTCTGCTCCTCACAAACATAATAAAGAATTGAATGCAATTATAAAAGTTACCTTGAAACAATAATACAATGAACGTCACTTAACAAAAAGTACATGAATGTACACCAATTACTAATTTTGAGGAAAATACTGATTTTATTTTTTGATATTTAGTTTTTATTTGATATTTATTTAATATTTTGATATTTATTTTTACTGATGTTTATTTTTATTAATTTTGAGGAAAATGTTTAATAATTAACATTAAAATCACACTGATTATATAATAACTATTGATGCAAGCATACCACTGCTCAAAACAATTAAACAGACTTACAAAGGCCAAATGTTTTTTAAAACAATATGAAATTATGATGAGTTGACTTTATAAATATTCTGACTTTTAAAGCAATTATATACCGCTTAATTTTTATACTCTTAATTAGTAATAAAAATACTATTAAAGAAAGAATAAACTAAGTAATATATATATTCTTGCTTTAAAATATTTAGGAAATTTTGAAACATGAAAATAATGAGAGCAAATTTGATAGTAATTACATACCAAAGCAACTCCTCCAGCAAAATTTTTATCACATATTTTTGCAGGATGTGTGGCTCCTATAAAAGTAGGACTTTTCTGGAAGCTAAAAAAAATAACAATTTTCCTCATAATTACATTTCAGTGGTATTATTAATGATAATCAGATCAGACACAAGAATGTAGAGATAACAGGTAGTAAAAGTTTACTAGCCAAGAGACATCAAAAAATTGTATCACTCATAATTAACCTCCTTTAGTTATTTCAAAACTTTTATGTAATTTTACTTCTTTCAGGTAATTTTATGTCGTTTGATAAAGGATTTTAAGTCTTACCTCACATTAGCTACTTGAGGACAAAGAGGTTAACCTACATTTTTTTCCCATCCCATGGTGTCTACCAAATTTACAGAACTCAGTATACATTAAGTAAATGTTTATTTTTCATAATTAACATATAAAATCATTTTGGGTTATTTCTTTATACAAATATGAAATACTATACTCACGCAAATAAGTATGCAGTATGATGAGGTTGGGAGAGAAATTCGTATTTCCATTCTAAAAGTCTATATAATATATGATTAGGATGTCTTGTAGTAGAAATTTTGTTTTTGTTTGACCAAATCTCTATGGAAGATATTCTAACAGTCAGTTTTAACTGGGTAAGCATCTAAATGGAGAAAATAAATGAAATTTTTAAAATAAATTTGAACATTATATTAAATTTTTGTAAAGGTATATTTAAGACATTTAATTCAGTATTTTGAATGTGGAAACTCTTCAACAGCACAGCAAAATACTATATATATCAATTCATATTACCTATAATCTTACAGAATATATTTAAAAAGTAGTTTTAAAATACTTACAGTGTTAACAAAGCCAATGATCTGAATAACCTTCTGTGTAACAACTTTTACATCAGAGCCCATGTAATCAAACTGAAAAAGATAAATTATTATTAAAAAACAGTGGATACCATTAATATACCACATAACCTTTATATCTATAATATGCTATATACTAAACCAGCCAGAGGGCTACATTCCAACTGAAATCCAGGAAATGCATATTTACATTTGTACATGTAAATGTATAAATAATAATTTATTTAAATAAATTAATTAAATGTATAACTTTATATGAGATAAATAAAAATATTTGACAACATTTAAAATATTTAAATAATGTTTAATGCACTTGTAGCATTATTTATTTATAAAAATTGAATCATAAACTTTTAAAATGTTGTTTCAAAATATACTTATTTCTAAAATACTACATATAATCACAAACCAAAAAATATATGCATAAAGAGGGAAAAATCTTCAATAAAAGGTTCACTGTTGAAGTGATCATGGATACTGTGTTAGGTTACATCCTCTGATATCACCACGTTAACTCATGTTACTCATGCTTCTTTATTCCAATAAGCTCTTTCTATTTCTAACTGCTTAAAAATGCCAGGACAATATTAAAAAACAATGGTGATATCAGCAATGTGAGCTTTGCTCCTGATTTTTCCCTGGAAAATCTCAAATATTTCACCATTAAGTGGTGTTCAGTTTAAGATGAGTATTCTAGATCATGTTGAGAAACACCTACTTATAAATCTTCCTACTTATAAAACTTTTGTTAAAAATGAAGTTGAATTTTTATCCAAAGCCTTTTTGAAGCATACCCAAAATGATAATGACTTTTCTCTTTTGACCTACTGATGGAATACATTTCATTAATACTTTACTTGATATTAAACCATCATTATACTGTTTGATCAAAACATTACATTTTATTAATATACTATCAAAATTAATATAATATTTTGTTTAGAAGTCTGTAGCTTTCATAACAATGGGCCTGTTGGTCATGTGTGCATGCATGCATCCTTTGTCATAACTGAGCAAATGAATGTTGCTTACTAAATATTAAAGCACTACCTAAAATTAAGTTGTTTTTTCTACATCCAAGAATTGGATTAGCTTATGAATTATATCTTCCTGAAACTTGTTTTAAAACTCTCCTTTAAAACTATCTATACTTAACACTGGCAACTGACCCATTCAAATTCTTTTTATTTCCAGTTTTTTGAAATATAATTGACATATAAGATTGTGTTAATTTTAAAGTGTACAATGAGATGATTTGATTTAAATTCTTATCTCCAATGGAGAATTCATGAAAGTTGCATTTGTTTGTTTGTTTTAATCTCCCCCAAGGACACAGTTATACCATCTTAACCCTTTTCACACCATAACATGCTTTCTTCCTTTTTGCTTAATTACACTTTCTACCTATTTATTTGCCTTTTCAACAGTTTGTGAATTTACTTATCCATTTTAATGTTTCTGTTTATCATCAACTTATCAAATATCAAGTATTTTTCCTTATTTTTCTAATATCAAATTATTTCAAGAATATGAATTTCCTCTCAGTTTTTTTTTTTTTTTTTGCTGTACGCAGGCCTCTCACTGTTGTGGTCTCTCCCGTTGCGGAGCACAGGCTCCAGACACGCAGGCTCAGCGGCCATGGCTCACGAGCCTAGCCGCTCCACAGCATGTGGGATCTTCCCAGACCCGGGCACGAACCTGTGTCCCCTGCATCAGCAGGCGGACTCTCAACCATTGCGCCACCAGGGAAGCCCTCCACTTAGTTTTTATACTATCCTTTGCGGCAGGTATTATCTGTATTTACCAATATTCAGTTCTCTTCTAACTCAAGAACCCTTCTTTTAAAGGTAGGCATGGGCAGGTGATTCACTTTGGCCAATGCAATGAGGGCAAAAGTGATGCATGCCACTCCTGAGAAGTATTTCCTTATTGTAGCTCACGTCTCTCTGGTCTGCACTTCTATCAGTTTGGCAATTGGAAAAGAAACTATCAATCTAGAAGTGCCAAAAAATCTAAGCATTCTCTAGTGCTGAGCCAACACATGCAAGACTGCTGCCCTGGAGAGTCAGCCAGAAGCATGTTTGACATTGATTGAATGAATGAAACTTAAACTGTGTTTAGCCACTAAGATTTGGGGAGTGTTTCTTATGAGAGCATAACCTAGCCTCTTCTGATTAATACACATCCACCTAATTTTTACAACATTATATACAATTCATTAATTTCTAAATAGCTAAAAACTATAGTTTTTTCTTTTCTGCCTTGAAAAATTACTCATAATTGTATTTAATATTTTATTATTTTTGCCTTATCTCTTTTTATTCTTTTTTTAATATACTGTGATAAAGCTTTGGCAAAATGTTTTTTTTAATAAATTTATTTATTTTCTTTTTGGCTGCGTTGGGTCTTCGCTGCTGTGCGTGGGCTTTCTCTGGTTGCGGCAAGCAGGGGCTACTCTTTGTTACGGTGTGTGGGCTTCTCATTGCAGTGGCTTCTCTTGTTGTGGAGCACAGGCTCTAGGTGCACGGGCTTCAGTAGTTGTGGCACGTGGGCTCAGTAGTTGTGGCTCGCAGGCTCTAGAGCGCAGGCTTGGTAGTTGTGGCACATGGGCTTAGTTGCTCTGCGGTATGTGGGATCTTCCCAGGTCAGGGCTCAAACCCATGTCCCCTGCATTGGCAGGTGGATTCTTAACCACTATGCCACCAGGGAAGCCCCTGGCAAATTGGTTTTTGCTTTTACAAAACTATTGGTGTTTTCCTTGTGACCTACAGATGACTACATTTGCATGTATTTTCTATATATATCTATAGACATTTGAATGTATGTGGTACCCATTCATAAGGTACAAAGGTCAATAAGTGTTTAGTAAAACAAGCTGAATATTTGATCTTTATATGTTAACATTTATTTTCTATCTGTTAAAGGCTAACAGAAATGATTGAATGTACTCCAGTATAGTTTTGGTTTCTGTTAGATTCTTCTGATTACTTCCAAAGGTTTTCTTTTTATACTTTCAACATAATTCACTCAGCACTAAATGCTTATTATTAGAAATTCATCTTTAACTTGAACTGTAACATTCAATATAAAATACTCCTTTAATTCTTCTATTTACATTTTTTTTACCCTGAACTTTATCTATTAGTAATATCATCCTGATTTTCTTTTTTTATGGTAAATCTTGCACATTTTTGCCGGTCTTTTAAGAAATGTTTTATACCTAACAGTCTCATTTTATTTTAAGCTGTCTCATAAATGTCATCTAATTTGAGATCCTTTGCACATTTTAATGGGAATATTTAATCCATTCCATTATTGTAATCAATGAAGCTGACTTACAGTTTTCTGTTTTTCCTATTCATGTCTTCATGGTATTTCCTTTTGATTTTTGCTATGTTATAAGAGAATATTTGGAGGGGGGAGGTTCTATATGATTTCAAGGTTATATCTTCAAGATTTTATATTCAGATGTGTTTAAACATTGTGCAACAAGTTTCTCCATTTTTATCAACTGGACTCACCTATATAAAAAGGCCTTAACCCCTTATGAGGTGAAAATCAAAAATTTTGAGGATTCATCAAGGTTCAACTCTTTTTCCCAAAATGCATATTAACTCTTACTAGGAAGAGGCTGAATATGGTTATATAAATAAGGCACTACTACATCCTGCCAACTGACTGAATGCATACATTGCCTTTCTCTTTCTTTCTGACTTAGTGATAAAGTTGGTATATATAATTGCTTTGAAGTGTGTGTTTTTTAGTGCTACCCAACTCTTAAATTTTTAGATCAAATTTATTGAGGTATAATATATATACAATTAAATTCCCCTATTTTAAGGATTCATTAATTTTGACAAATAGCACTTACTTTATATTCTGAAAAAATTCAACCTACAGAAAATATAAAATTCAAAGACTATCCATATATCCTTCACACAGATTAATCTATTATTAATATTTGCCACATTTTGTTCTTTCTATATATCTTTATCTACCTGTCTAGGGTTTTTACCCACAACTGGTGTGTCTTGGAAAAGAGATCACACATAATTTGCCATGCTGAGAAATGGCTCTCAGACACTTAGATTTTAAAGAACTTCTTTTTTTAAGCTAGAAAAAGAACTTAGACTACTAGCTTTCTATTGTGCTAAAAAAGACAGCAAAAATTGTACCATTCATATTAGTGCCTCATTTCCTAAGCAAGGACATAATCACCCAGTAAAGGTTAGTTCTTTAAATGAATAAATTTAGCTTTTTGAAAAATTCAGTCTATTTTTCTTATTTTGTCTAATTTGGCTGCAGATGGGCCCTGGTCCTCAGTCCCGAGTTTGAGAGCCACTGTCCAGAGAAGTAGACAGAACAGATAGTGAAGCAAAAAAAAAAAGTATGGATCTGGGCATATATTGTTCATTTTGTTGAATTATATGGTAGTAAGTTGCAAACATTTCAAGATGTAGTTCCTAAGAATAAGGACTTTCTCCTGTTTGCCTACTAGACCATTATCATGCTCAAGAAACTTAACTTTAATTCAATAATATTAAATATATAATATAATAATATCTGTAATAATTAATAACTATCTATACATAGAATATACATTTACATAGTATCTATATGTCATATCTAATGATTTCAAATAAAAAATATTTCTGGGCAAAGAAGCTAATCCACAGATTTGCCTAATGCTGAATACAGCCTCCAGCCCTGCCAATAGAGAAACCTAACCAGAGCTTCTGAATCTCAGTAGCCCACCCTGCAGCTCCAATTACAGTGGCACTTGAGCAGAGAGCCCAGCCAGTGGCTCTCTGTCTGCAGAGCCAAGGCAGTGGCCCTGAGTGTCCAGGGAGCTTAGAGTACAGTCTTTCTGATTTGATCCAAAAATATAATTTCCAGTCCAGGGCCTGTTTTGCCGCTCAAACTTGGCAAGAAACTCATTGATAGCCCTGCCCAAACCTAAACACATCCTCCAGCCCAGCCTGACAAGGAAACCTGACTGAAGATCTGGGAATCTCTGTAGCCCATCCTGCAACTGCAATTAGAGCAGCCCTTGAGGGGAGAGCCCATCCAGCTGTCCTATCAATCTGCAGAGCTAGGATGGTGGCCCACCAGGCCAGTGAACTTTGTGCATAGTTCTGCTTAATTTGATCCACCCCACAAAAGACTGGAATTGGGGCCTAGCCTACTGCTGAATACAGCCTTCAGCCCACCCGACCAGGGACTGTACCTGAGTATACAGGATGCTGTGTAGCCCATAATATAGCTCTGCTTACAGGAGCACTGAACAGAGAACACAGCCCATGGCTTTCTGCATCTGCAGAGCAAAACTGGTAGTCCCATCTGACCAGGGAATTCAATGCACAGTGTTGTCTGATTCAAGTCCTCAAACATGAGCCATGGAGGCTATGGGGCTCATTCTGCTGGCACACCAGGGCAGGGGAGCTAATTCATAGGCCTGCCTACTGCTGCGTATAGACCCAGTGCTGACCACCTAGGATGCCTGACTAGAAAATCCAGGCAACTGTGGAGCTCATCCTACAGCTGCACATGGACAGAGAACTAAGCCAGGAGTCCTATATAACTTTTCTTAGCCAGCACCCTTCCCGTGACCTCAGTGCTCAGGCAGTAGCCTCACCCAAAAATAGACTCTGAGAGCAAACCCCATCTACCCAAAGACACTACCAGCTGATACTCCCAAAGCCTCAAATTAAGTTTAATGGTGAAGGACTATCTCTGCCAAAGTGAGCCTATAAAGTCTGGAATAGAGACAGCCAATTCAAATGCTCAGCTATCGAGTCTGGAACACAGACAGCTAACTCAAATGCTCAGATATCAATGTGAGGTATCAAGGATCAAAAAAATCAGGAAGATACCTGATGACACCACCGGAGGAAACTAACAAAGCTCCAATAACTGCCCCTAGTGAAATGTCAGACAAAGAATTCAGAAAAATCATCTAAACAAGTTTAGTGAACTACAAGAGCACAAAGACAACTAATGAAAATTAGAAAAACAATGCATGAACAAACTAAGTTCAACAAAGAAATAGAGATCAACAACAACAAAAACAAATAGATATCTTAGAGCTGAAAAATATGATAACTGAACTGTAGAATTAAACAGAGAGTTTCAACAGACTCAACCATGCAAAACAAAGAATCAGTTACCTACAAAACAGGTCATTTGGCATTATCCATCCAGAGTGCAAAAGAAAAAAGAAGGAAAAAGAGTGACGAAAGCTTATGAGACTTATGGAGAACAATAAGAAGAAACAATATCTATAATATGGAAAACCAGAAAGAAAGGAAAAATAAAAAGGGACAGAGGGTATATTTAAACAAATGATGGCTGAAAACTTCCCAAACATGTGAAAAGAAACAGGCATCCACATCAATAAGGCCTAAAAGATCCCAAATAGGGGTACACCAAGACACATTAAATTGTCAAAATTCATAGACAGGGCTTCCCTGGTGGCGCGGTGGCTGAGAGTCTGCCTGCCGATGCAGGGGACACGGGTTCACGCCCCAGTCTGGGAAGATCCCACATGCCATGGTGCGGCTGGGCCCATGAGCCACGGCCGCTGAGCCTGCACGTCCGGAGCCTGTACTCCACAATGGGAGAGGCCACAACAGTGAGAGGCCCACGTAACACAAAAAAAAAAAAAAAAAAAGTAAGAGGAAAGCAACAAATCACATATGTGTAACACTTTATGAGGAACGTTCATAAGACTAACAATAGATTATTCAACAAAAATTTTTCATGCCAAGAAAAAATGGGATGATACATTCAAAATACTGAAAGAAAAGTCTGTCAACCAACAACATTACAACATTACAAGCTGTCATACAGAAATGAAGGAAAGATACTTTCCTAAACAAAAGCCAAGGGAGTTCATCACCACTCGACCTGACTTCCAAGATATGCTAAAGGGAATTCTTAGAGTCGAAATAAAATTATGCTAATTAACATCATAAAAACATCTGAATGTCACAGAAAACTCACTGGTACTGGTAAATATATAATCAGAGTTACATTCTCTAATGTGGCAATGGTTGTGCATAATCACTAACAACTCTAGTTAAAAGATTTTTTTTTAGTATTAAAAATAACCATATCTAAAATACTGTTATTGTATATACAATATTAAAACTGAGTAAAGTGTAATATGAATAACCTAAAATTTGAAGGGGAGGGTAAGTAAAAATGTAAAGTTTAGGAATGCTAGGAAAGTTAATTTGTTAATTTGTTATCATTTTAATTTAGGGAGCTATATCCTTAACTCAGGGGTCAGATTGACGAACTACAGTCCACAGGCCACATATAGCCTATTGCCTAATTTTCTATGATTCTCAACCTAAGAATATTTCTTGTTCTCAGTTGCTTTGATGATAGGGGAATGCTAACTGTGAACACCAAATAAGCAAAATATTATCCCTTCAAAACAATTTCATTCTCATTAGCAGACTAATATACAAAATTATTATACTCAATTACTATTATTATATTTTGAATTTTTGTCACTAAAAATTCTAGGAATTTAAAAAAATAAAATATGGTGCTACAATATTTTATGTAAACCTCATGGTAACCAAGGAGGAAAAACATGTACTGTAAGTCCCCTACATACAAACCTTCAAGTTGTGAACTTACAAAGATACGAGCATGCATTCCCATGTCAAATCACATAAGTTAGTTCATGTGTCTGGTGTACAATGTCACGTGTGTGCATCCTCTACAAGTGGTTGTGCTTTTGTGTACTTTACTGTACAGTACTGTAAAGAGTATAGTACTATAGTATCTTTATTTCAAGCCCAGGATGTCCAAATGTAAGCATAAAAGCAGCAGTGATGTAGCTGGTACTGATAAGAAGCACCAAGCAATAACGATGGAAACAAAAGTGAAAATAATTGAGAGACTGGAGCAAGGCAAAAAGATGGAATTGGAGGCCCACAGAAAGGATGAAGAGAGACAAGAGGAAGAAGAAGTAACTGAAAAATAGAAGAAATTCAGGATGCAGGAAATGGCAAGGGGATTTTCTTTATTTGAGGAGGCACTGTTAGTTTTTGAGGCACAGGACCCAAATGTAGAATGGTACACGAAGGTTGCAGCAGCCGTTCAGAATCCAATCCACTGCTACCATGTCATCTATGACAAGAAGAAAAGAGCTACTACCTAGACATCACTGGATTTTTTTCAAGAGGGTAGGCAGAATTGAATCCACAAGGAACCAGAACCTATGCCATGAACCTCAGGTGTGAGTGAAGTTGTAGCTTTCCCTGTCTCTTATTGCTGATGATCCTTCAGGTCTACCGTCTCCCACCTCCTCTCCCTCCTCCAGTCCACTGACTCTTCTTGCCTGTTCACTCGATGCCAGCCCCATATGTCAGCTGTTGTACTGTACTACTGTACTTTTCCAGGTACTGTACTATAAGATTAAAAATGTTTTATTTTTTGTGCTTGCTTGTCTTTTATGTATTATTTGTGTAAAAAGTATCATAAACCTATTACAGTACAGTACTATATAGCCAATTGTCTTAATTGGGTACCTAGGCTAAATTTGTTGGACTTACAAACAAATTGGACTTAAGAATGCACTCTTCGAACAGAACTCATTCGTATGTAGGGGAATTACTGTAATAGTTACACAAAAGAACGTGACAAAAATGGTCAAAGCATATTGATACTAAAAGTCATCAAATCACAAAAGAATACATGAGGATCAGAAGTGAAAAACGATGGCTTTACAAAACACTCAGAATATAATTAACAAAAGGGTAGCAGTAAGTCCTTACCAATCAGTAATTATAAATGGGAAGGGATTAAATTCTCCAATCAAAAGACATAGAATGTTAAACAGAAAAAAAGAAGCTCCAATAATATGCTGCCTATAAGAAACTCAGTTTAGCATTACAGACAAAAACAGACTAAGAGGGAAAGGATGGAAAAAGAAATTCCAAGCTAATGGTAACCACAAAAAGTCAAGGACAAATAAACTTATTTCAGACAAAATAAAAGTTAAACTAAAAATGGTAACACAAAGAAGTGCATTTTATTAATATAATGATAATGATAAAGGGTCAATCCATCAAAAAGATACAACAATTGAAAATATTTATGCATCCAACATCAGAGCATGAAAATATATAAAGCAAATACTAACAGAACTAAAAAGGAGAAATAAACAACAATACAATACTTGGAAACTTTGATACCCCATTTTTAACAATGGATATCTCATCCAGCAGAGAATCAATAAGAAAGCAACAGATTTAAACATTATAGACCAAATCTACCTAACAGCTATATACATAACATTCTATCTGAAAACAGCAGAATACACATTCTTCTCAGGTGCAAATGGGACAATTTCTAGGATACACCATGTAGGGCTACAAAATAAGTCTCAGCAAATTCAAGAAGACTGAAATCATAGCAAGAATCTTCTCTGATCATAATGGTAACAATCTAGAGATCAATAACAGGAGGAAAACTAGAATACTGAAGAATACATGGAAATTAAACAAAACTCCCAAACAATCAATGGCTCAAATAAGAAAATAACTGGAGGGAAAAGATCTTGAGTCAAATAAAAATGGAAATAAAATATAACAAAATTTATGGGATATGGCAAAAGCGTTCTCAGAGGAAAGTTTATAGCTATAAATGACTACACATCAAGAAAACTGAAAGATCTCAAATAAACAACCTAATTACATCTCAAGGAACTAGGAGTAAAAAGAAGCTCAGCTGAAAATTAGCAGTATGAAAAGTATTAATAAAGATTAGAGAAGAAATAAATGAAAAAGAGAAAAGGAAAATTATAGAAAAGATGAACAAAACTAAGATTTTTGCTGTTAAGAAGGTAAACAAAGTTGACAAATCTTTAGCTAGAATAACCAAGAAAAAAAGAGCAAGGATCCACACCAACAAAATTAAAAATGAGACCATAGCTATCACAACAGATAACACAGAAATACAAGGATCATAACAGGCTACTATGAACCATTATATGCCAACAAACTGGACAGCCTACAGAAAATGGGGAATTGTTACAAACATACAACCTACCAAGAATGAAACAGAAAGAAATAAAATTTGAACAGATCAATAACTATTAAGGAGATTAAATCAATAAATAAAAAGCCTCCCAGTGAAGAAAAGACCAGGACTAGATGGAGTCACTGATGAATTTTACCAAAACTTTAAAGAACTAACACTAATTGTTTTCAAACTCTTCCAAAAAATTAGAGGTGGGAACCCTCCCAAACTTATTTCATGAAGCGAACATTACTCTGATAACAGAGCCTGAAAGCAACACTACAAGAAAAAAATAAAAACTATAGGCCAATATACCTGATGAATATTGATGCAAAATGATGAATAAAATTCAGCAACTCATTAAAAGGATCATTCATCAAAATCATTGCATAGCTAGAACAACAGACATAGATCAATAAGGAAGTAGAAAGACCAATTGTCCTAATAGATATACAAAACACTAAACTCAACAAGGCAGAATATACAAATATACATTCTTCTAAGCACACATGAAACAGCGATGCCAGTATCATGGTAACATGAAATGATCTGTTTGTCTCCCCACTCAATCACAACCAGTAAAATATCCATAACACAACAAGTTTTCTGTGCCCAACACACCAGGATGCTGGAGAATTCCACCCATCTATAAGGTAAAGGTGGGCAGACTGGAACACATAATGGGGGTGAAACCAGAGGAACAGCAGAGGCACTGACTGCAATCCCATCTCCCACCCCATAAAGAAAAGTTAAGAAAAGCATTCCAGTGAGTTAAAAAATAAAATTGATGAATAGAATGAGTAATTTACCAAAGAGATTGAAGCTCTTAAAAAATAAAACAAATAAATAAATTCTGGAGCTAGAGAATTCAATAAATGAGATAAGAATTCATTAGAAAGCATTGGAAATAGAGCAGACCATATGGAAGAGAGAATTAGCCAGCTCAAACATAGAAAACTAGAAATGATACAGGTAGAAGAGAAGAGTGAAACAAGATGGAAAAAATGAAGAAATTCTGTGAGAACTATCTGATTCCATTAGGAAGGGCAACATGAGAAAAATGGGTATCCCAGATCGAAAAGAGAGGAAGAAAGGAGGAGAGAATTTACTTAAAGAAATTATAGCTGAGAACCTTCCAAACAAGGGGAAGGAACTGGATATACAAGCTTAGAGAACACCTAATTATATCAATGCAAAATAACCTTCTCCAAGACATATTATACTAAAATTGACAAAGTCAATGACAAAAAACAAATTTTAAAGGCAGCAGGGGAGAAAAGGTAACCTACAAGGAGCCCCCATTAGGCTATCAGCAGATTTCTCAGCGGAAACTCTGCAGGCCAAGAGAGAGTGGAATGACATACTCAAAATATTAAATCTGAAAACTGTCTGCCAAGAATACCCTATCCAGCTAAGTTATCCTTCAGATATGAAGGAAAAATAAAGGCTTTCCCAGACAAACAAAAGCTGGGAGAGTTCATTACCACTAGACATGTCTTATAAGAAATGTTGAAAGGAGCTCTTCTACCTAAGATGAAAAGGCAAAAGCACACAAAACTTTGAGTAAAATGATATACAGACAAACAGAATTAAAAAACTGCAACTCTGTATTAGAATTGGTTGTTAAGCACTTCATAGAATAAAGGTTAAAGGCAGCTGGGTGGAGTAGAAAAATGACTATAGCTAATTCAATTTGGTAACAAACTCACTACATAAAAAGGGATAGATAATTTGAGATAACACAAAAAGGTAAGAGGAAAAGAATGGAACTCATACAGGCAAATGAAGATAAGATGCTACCAGCAGAAAAAGAACTATTTTAACCTATGAGATGTTTTATACAAACTTCATGATAACAATGAAATATAAATCTAGAACAGAGACATAAAACACAAAAAAAGAGGAAACTGAGAAAAACGTCATGGAAAACCACCAAACCAAAATGACAGACAGAAACACAAGAAAAAAGAAACAATGGAGATACAGAGCAGCCAGAAAACAAAAGCAGCATTATGAAGACCTCATTTATCAATAATCTCCCTAAATGTAAATGGACTGAATTTACCAACCAAAAGACACAGAGTGGCTGAATGGATTAAGAAACAAGACCCAATAATATGGTGCCTCCAGAAGACACATCTTAGCTCTGAAGACAAACACAGGCTCAAAGTGAAGGGATGGAAGATGACACTCCAAGCCAATGGCAGCCAAAAGAAAATGAGTGTAGCCATACACATAACAGACAAAATAGACTTCAAGCCAAAAAAAGTAACAAGAGACAGAAATGGACAGTATATAATGATAAAAGGAACAATTCATCAAGAGCACATAACAGTTATTAATATGTATGTACCAAACATAGGAGAACCAAAATATATAAAGCAATTATTAACAGACCTAAAGTCAACAAGGAAACAGTGGCCTTAAATGAAACATTAGACAAGATGGATTTGATAGATTTGACCAGAACATTCCATCTAAATGCATCAGAATACACATTCTTCTCAAGTGCACATGGAACTTTCTCAAGGACAGACCATATATTGAGAAACAAAACAAGTCTCAATAAATGTAAGAAAATTAAAATCATATCAAGCATCTATCCCAACCACAATGTTATGAAACAAGAAATCAACTACAAGAAGAAAGCTCTGAAAATCACAAATGTGTGTAGACTAAACACCATTCTTTGAACAACTATTGGATCAAAGAAAAAATCAAAGGAGAAGTCAAAAATTACCTGAAGACAAATGAAAATGCCACATATCAAAATCTGTGGGATGCGGTACTAAAAGGAAAGTTTATATCAACACCAGATTACCTCAAGAAATTAAGAAAAATCTCAAAGAACCAACCTAACCCATATCTAAAGGAACTAGAAAAAGAAGAAAAAGTGAAGCAAAAACTCAGTAGACAAAAAAAGGAATTAATAAAGATCAGAGCAAAAATAAATGAAAGAGACTAATAGAACAATAGAGAAGATAGATGAAACTAAGAGCTGGTTCGTGGAAAAAAAGAAAAACCTTTAGCTAGACTAAGAAAAAAGAGAGAAACTCAGAGAAAATCAGAAACAAAAGAAGAGAAGTTACAACAGATACCTTAGAAATACAAGGATTATGGGAGAACACAATGAACTGCTATATGCCAAGAAATTTAACAACATACAAGTGGATAAATTCTCAGAATTATACAACATTTCAAGACTGAACCATGAAGAAAGAAAATCTGAATAAACTAATCACTAGTAAGGAGATTGAATCAGTAATTTAAAAAATCTCCCAAAAAACAAAAGTCCACAGTGAAATGGCCACATAGGTGAATTCTACCAGTCAAAGAAGCTTTAATATAAATCTTTTCAAACTGTTCCCAAAAAATTAAGGAGGAAGAAATGCTTCTTTACTTATTTTA
Source organism: Lipotes vexillifer (assembly GCF_000442215.2). Lineage (NCBI taxonomy): Eukaryota > Metazoa > Chordata > Mammalia > Artiodactyla > Lipotidae > Lipotes > Lipotes vexillifer. Next base: position 82,100 of record NW_006797683.1, read on the forward strand.
CAAGGCCAACCTTACCCTTTTACCAAAATTAGACAAGTACAACACACAAAAAAGTACATTAAAGCCTAATATCTCTGATGAATATAGATGCAAAAATCCTCAACGAAACGTTAGTAAACCAAATACAACAATACGTTAAAAGGATCATACACCATGATTAGGTGAGATTTTTTCCAGGGACACAAAAATGGTTCAACATCCAGAAATCAATTAGCATGATACACCACATTAACAAACTGAAGAATAAAAACCATATGATCATTTTGATAGATGCAGAAAAAGCTTTTGACAACATTTAACATCTGTATGATAAAAACTATCAGTAAAATGTATATAATAAAGGCCATACATGACAAACCCACAGCAAACACTATATTCAATGCTGAAGAATAGAATGCTATCCCTCCAAGATCGAGAACAAGACAAAGATGTCCACTATCACACTCTTATTCAACATAGTTTGAGGAAGAGCCATCAGGCAAGAAAAAGAAATAAAAGGCATCCAAATCAGAAAAAAGAAGTAAAACTGACCTATTTGCAGATGGTATAATTTTACATACAGAAAATCTGAAAGACCCCACCAAAACCTGTTATAATTATTCAATAACGTTGCAAGGTACACAATCATTATACAGGAATCTATAGTCTTTCTATGCAGTTAACAATGAACTAGCAGAAAGAGAAATTAAGAAAACAGCCACATTTACTTACTTAAAAAAAAGAGAAGATACAGATTTGAAAGGCTCCCATGGCCCTCATGGAGTATGATGGATGGATGAGTCCAGCAGTCTCAATGAGTTACTCATTAGGAAAAGGAAGTCTCTCCTCCCAGGTTCTTGTGTGCACTGGGACTGAGAGAAAAAGCGGTGACTTCATAAGAGCCTGGGCAAGACCTACCTGCTGGTCTTGGAGCATTTCCTGGGGAGGTGGGGGATGGCTTTGGCTCACTTCAGTGACATGGACACTGGTGAGAGAAGTACCTGGGAGTATTCATTGGGGTGAGCTCTCCTGGAAGCGGCCATTTGACAGCAAGACCTGGCCCCACCCAATGGCCTGTAGGCTCAAGTGCTGGGATGCCTCAGGCCCAACAACCAACAGAGCAGAAACACAGCCCACCCATCAGCAGACAGGCTGCCTGGAGTAGTCCTGAGCCCAAAGCTGCTCTAAACACACCCCTTGACATGTCCATGCCCACCAGAGGGAAAAGACCCAGCTCCACACACCTGTGGGCAGGAACCAGGCCCTCCCACAAGGAAGCCTGCACAAGCCTCTTAGAACAGCCTCACCCACTAGGGAATAGACACCAGAAGGAAGCGGAACTACAATCCTGTAGGCTCTCGAACAGAGACCACAAACACATAAAGTCAGACAAAATGGGATGGCAGAGGAATATGTTCCAGACAAAGGAACAAGATAAAACCCCAGAAAAACAACTAAGTGAAGTGGAGATAGGCAATCTACCTGAAAAAAATAATTCAGAGTAATGATAGTAAAGATGATACAAGATTTCAAAAAAGAATGGAGGCACAGAATGAGAAGATACAAGAAATGTTTAAGAAAGATCAAAAAGATCTAAAGAAGAGAGTTGAACAATACAATAATTGAAAAGAAAAATACACTAGAAGGAATCAATAGCAAGATAAAAGAGGCAGAAGAACAGATAAGTGAGCTGGAAGACAGAATGGTGGAAATCACTGCCACAAAACAGAATAAAGGAAAAAGAATGAAAAGAAATGAGAACAGTCTAAGAGACCTCTGGGACAACATTAAACAAACCAGCATTCGCATTATAAGGGTCCCAGAAGGAGAAAAGAGAGAAAGGTCCTGAGAAAATATTCAAAGAGATAAGAGCCAAAAACTTCCTTAATATGGCAAAGAAGTCACCCAAGTCCAGGAAGGGCAGAGAGTCCCATACAGGACAAAACCAAGGAGGAACATGCTGAGACACATATTAATCAAACTGACAAAAATTAAAGACAAAGAGAAAATCTTTTTTTTTTTTTTTTTTCATGTTCCTTTATATTTTATTTACCATAAAGAGAATACAGCAAACACTGGAGTAAGGCTTTTTAATAATTTCTGATGTAAAGTTTAACACTTAAAATTATGTTTGCTCCCCCCGCCCTCAATTCAACATGCAGATTTCATTTATTTCCAGATACAGTGATTCTAGAGCATTACACTCTCTGGATAGTTTTATAACAGAGCATCCTTGCCCTGTTAATACAATTTCACAAACTATGTACAATCATGGTATACTACCATCATTCAAAGAGTTCCCCCAAATGAATACATTCATACAATATGAACATTAAAATGTAAGTTTTTAAGACATCATCTTCATAAGCCAAACCACAAAAACCCAGGTTCTAGTTTTAAATGTGTTTATGAAGACTGCTGCTGAGCTCAAAGCATGCAGATGTTCATGACCACCTAGATGAAGCTGGATATATTGAAACTCCTTCAGTAGGTCCAATGATGCAATTTTTCACTCATCCCAAGTATCTCCATATTTGTTTACTTTGACTTCTTTTTTTGGCATTCTTTCCTGCATAGGCCTGACTGAGGGGTCAGTCTTATGTGTTAAAGTAACTTCATATGACTCTCTGTTCTTATTCCTTAATTCCTCATATGTTATATTTTTTCTTTTAGGACTTTCTTCAATGTTGGGATCAGGTCCTTGGGCAATATGATCAGTAATACCAGTGGGAGTAGATTCATTCATAGAAGAACTGAATGGAATTGGCTCATAACGAGGAAGCATCTCTTTTTCTATGTTGCCTGCTTCTGGGGATGTCACAAAAGATGAATGACCACTCACGTTTGAGTCATATTTTGACTTCTGAGAATAGTACCCAGTTGGTGAAGATCGTCGTGTCTGTCCTGATCGTAAAGCTTCTCCAAGAGGGGAATTCTCAAGATTCTTGAACTTCTCTTGGCAAGTTTTCACATACGAAAGCTTTCCAGCAAAGTATCCCATGATGCAAGCAAATATAAGTTTAGGGATGGAACCATATTTGGGATGACTTGAAAGGATTCCTTTACTAATCAATCCTTGAGTAATCAACATACTTGTTGCAGCCAAAGGTACAGCTGAAAGGACTGCAGTGACCTCATGAAGCAACAACAGGGTTATCTGAACCAGAAGCTTTCATCACTGCATTCTGCAAAGACTCTTCTTTCTTCCTCTGTTGGAATGTAATCAGCCCCTATGTGGGGAATTGGTCTTGGAACTTCTGCATTCCGCTCTCCAAAATCAGCCCTTCCATTCATCTTTCCCAGACACGGGCTCAAAATGACCCAAAGAGAAAATCTTAAAAGCAGCAAAGGAAAAGCAACAAAAAACATACAAAGGAATCGCCATAAAATTATCAACTGATTTTTCAGCAGAAACTCTGCAGGCCAGAAGGGTGTGGCACAATGTATTTAAAGTGATGAAAGGGAAAAACCTATAACCAAGAATACTCTACCCAGCAAGGCTCTCATTCAGACTTGACAGAGAAATCAACAGCTTTACAGACAAGCAAAAGAATTCAGCACCACCAAACCAGTTTTACAACAAATGCTAAAGGAAAAACTCTAGGCGGAAAAGAAAAGGCAACAACTAGAAAAAAGAAAACAAATGGGAAAGCTCACCTGTAAAGGCAAACATGTAGCATAGTCAAGAAATCATCCACACAAAAATATGATATCAAAACAAGCAATCATGAGAAGAGGAGAATACAAATTCAGGATATTGGAGATGCACTTGAAATTAACAGTCAACCAACTTAAAACAAACTTTTATATATATAGACCACTGTATCAAAACCTCATGGAAACCACAAACCAAAAAACTACATTAGATATACACACAAAAAATAAAAAGGAATCCAAACACAACACTAAACATAGTCATCAAAACACAAGAAAGGAGAACAAAAAAGAAAAGGAAGAAAAACTGCTTACAAAAAAATCCAAAACAATATTTTAAATGGCAATAAACACATACATATTGGTAATTATCTTAAATGTAAATGAATTAAATGCTCCAACCAAAAGACACAGACTGGCTGAACAGATACAAAAACAAGACCCATGTATATGCTGTTTAAAAGAGACTCACTTCAGGTCTAGAAACCTGTACAGACTGAAAGTGAGGGGATGGAAAAAGGTATTCCATGCAGATGGAAATCAAAAGGAAGCTGCAATAGCAATACTCATATCAGACAAAATAGACTTTAAAGTAAAGACTGTTACAGGAGACAAAGAAGGACACTACATAATGATCAAGGGATCAATCCAAGAGAAAGGTATAACAATTATACATATAATATATATGCACACAACACAGGAGCACCTCAATATATAAGGCAAATGTTAAAAGATATAAAAGGAGAAATTGATAGTAACACAATAATAGTGGGGGACTTTAACACCCCAGTTACATCAATGGAGAGATCATCCAGACAGAAAATCAATGAGGAAACACAGCCCTTAAGTGACACATTAGATCAGGTGGACTTAATTGATATCTATACAGTGTTCCATCGAAAAGCAGCAAATACACATTCTTCTCAAGTGCACATGGAACATTCTTGAGGATAGGTCACATCTAGGGCCATAAGGCAAGCCTCAGTAAATTTAAGAAAACTGAAATCATATCAAACATCTTTTCTGAATACAACACTATGAGATTGGAAATCAACTACAAGAAAAAAACTGCAAAAAACACAAACACGTGGAGGCTAAACAATATGTTACTAGACAACCAATGGTTCGTTGAAGAAATCAAAGATGAAATCAAAAAATACCTAGAGACAAATGAAAACGAAAACACGATGATCCAAAACCTATGGGACAGAGCAAAAGCAGTTCTAAGAGACAAATTTATAGCAATACTATCTTACCTGAGGGAACAAGAAAAATCTCAAATAAACAACCTAACTTTATACCTAAAGCAACTAGAGAAAGAAGAACAAACAAAACCCAAAGTTAGTAGGAGGAAAGAAATCACAAAGATCAAGGCAGAAATAAATAAAATAGAAACAAAGAAAACAATAAAAGATCAATGAAATTAAAAGCTGGTTCTTTGAAAAGATAAACAAAATTGACAAAGCTTTAGCCATACTCATGAGGAAAGATAAGGAGAGGGCTCAAATCAATAAAATTAGAAATGAAAAAGGAGAAGTTACAAATGACAACACAGAAATACAAAGGATCATAACAGACTACTAAAAGCAAGTATATATCACTATAGTGGACAAGGTACCACCTTCTAAGACTGAAGCAGGAAGAAATAGAAAACATGAACAGACCAGTCACAAGTACCAAAACTGAAACTGTAATTTCAAAACTCCCAACAGACAAAAGTCCAGGACTAGATGGCTTCACAGGAGAATTCTATCAAACATTTAGAGAAGAGTTAACACCTATCCTTCTGAAAATATTCCCAAAAAATTGCAGAGGGATGAACACTCTGAAACTCATTCCATGAGGCCATAATCACCCTGACACCAAAATCAGACAAAGATACCACAAAAATAGAAAATTACAGGCCAATATCACTGATGAACATAGATGCAAAAATCTTCAACAAAACACTAGCAAACCAAATCCAACAATACATTAAAAAGATCATACACCATGGTCAAGTGGGATTTATCTTGGGGATGTAAGGATTCTTCAATATCCACAAATCAATCAATGTTATACACCACATCAACAAAGTGAAAAATAAAAACCATATAATCATCTCAATAGAGGCATAGAAAGCTTTTGACAAAATTCAACACCCATTTATGATCAAAAACCCTCCAGAAAGTGGGCATAGAGGGAACATACCTCAACATAATAAAGGCCATATATGACAGATCCACAGCAAACACAATTCTCAACAGTGAAAAACTGAAAGCATTTCCTTTAAGACCAGGAACAAGGCAAGGATGTCCACTCTTGCCATTTTTATTCAACACAGTTGCTAGCCATGGGAATCAGAGAAGAAAAAGAAACAAAAAGGAATCATAACTGGAAAAGAAGAAGTAAAACTGTCACTGTTTCCAGATGACATGATACTATACATAGAAAATCCTAATGATGCTAACAGAATACTAATATAACTCATCAATGAATGTGGTAAAGTTGCAGGATAAAAAACTAATACACAGAAATCTATTGCATTTCCGTACACTAACAATAAAAGATCAGAAAGAGAAGCTAAGGAAACAATCCCATTTACCATCTCATTAAAAAGAAGAAAATACCTAGGTATAAAACTACCTAAAAAGGCAAAAGACCTATAGTCTGAAAACTATAAGATGCTGAAGAAAGAAATCAAAGATGACACCAACAGATGGAATCATATACCATGTTCTCGGATTGGAAGAATCAATATTGTCAAAATGACTATACTACCCAAGGCAATCTACATATTTAACGCAATCCCTATCAAATTACCAATGGCATTTTCAGCATATCTAGAACAAAAAATCTTAAAATGTGTATGGAAACACAAAATATCCTGAATAGTCAAATCAATACTGAGAAACAAAAATGGAGCTAGAGGAATCAGGCACCCTGACTTCATACTATGCTACAAAGCTATACTCATCAAAAGAGTATGGTACTGGCACAAAAATAGAAATATTGATCAATGGAACAGGATAGAAAGCCCAGAAATAAACCCACACACCTATGGTCAATTAATTTACAACAAAGAAGGCAAGAATATACAACGGAGAAAAGACAGTCTCTTCAATAAGTGGTGCTGGGAAACGTGGACAGCCACGTGTAAAAGAATGAAATAAGAACACTCTCTAACACCATACAGCAAAATAAACTCAAAATGGATTAAAGACCTAAAATGTAAGAGGAAAACACAGACAGAACACTCTTTGACATAAATGGCAGCAAGATCTTTTTTGATCCACTTCCTAGAGTAATGAAAATAAAAACAAAAATAAACAACTGGGACCTAATTAAACTTAAAAGCTTTTGCATAGCAAAGGAAACTATCAACAAAATGAAGACAGCCCACAGAATGGGAGGAAATTTTTGCAAATGATGCGACTGACAAGAGATTAATCTCCAAAATATACAAACACTTCACACAGCTCAATATCAAAACAATAAACAACACAATCAAAAATGGGCAGAAGATCTAAATAGACATTTCTCCAAAGAAGACATACAGATGGTCAACATCACTAATTATCAGAGAAATGTAAATCAAAACTACAATGAGGTATCACCTCACACCAGTCAGAATGGCCATCATCAAAATGTCTACAAACAATAAATGCTGAAGAGGTTGTAGAGAAAAGGGAACCCTCCTACATCATTGGTGGGAATGTAAATTGGTGCAGCCACTATGGAGAACATATGGAGGTTCCTTAAAAAACTAAAGAGAGAGCTAACATATGATCCAGCAATCCCACTCCTGGGCGTATATATCCAGAGAAAACCATAATTCAAAAAGATACATACACCACAATGTTCACTGCAGCACTATTTACAATTGTCAAGACATGGAAGTGACCTAAATGTCCATCAACAGATGAATGGATAAAGATGATGGGGTACATATATACAATGCAATATTACTCAACCATAAAAAGAATGAAATAATGCCCTTTGCAGCAACATGGGTAGACCAAGAAATTGTTATTCTAAGTGAAGTCAGACAGAGAAACACAAATATATGATAACACACATATGTGGAATCTAAAAAAAATGGTACCAATGAACTTATTTAGAAAACAGAACCAGAATCATAGACTTAGAAAACAAACTTATGGTTACCAAAAGGGAAAAGTGGGGAGGGATAAATTAGGAGTTTGGAATTAACATACACACACTACTATATATAAAGTAGGTAATCAACAAGGACCTACTGTATAGCACAGGGAGTTATATTCAGTATCTTGTAATAACCTATATAGGAAAAGAATCTGGAAACGAATAGATATATGTATATGTATAACTGAGTCACTTGGCTGTACACCTGAAACTAACACAACATTGTATTAACTATACTTCAGTATAAAATTAAAAAATATTTTTAAACAGAAGATACAAATAACTAAAATTAGAAATGAAGTGAGGACATTACAACTGATACCACAAAAATAAAAAGGATTATAAGAGACTACTATGAATAATTATATGCTAACTAATTGGATAACATAAAAAACATAAATTCCTAGAAACCTAACCTACCAAGACTGAAATACACAAAAATATTAAACATATTACTAGATCAATAATGAGTAAGTAATTTAAATGAATCAGTAATCAAAAACCACATAATAAAGTAAAATCCAGGACCAGGTAGATTCACTAAAAAATTCTATCAAACATTTAAAAAACAAAGATCCCAAAGAAATATTTACACATTCATGTTCCTTGCATCATTATTCACAATAGCCAAAAGGTGGAAGAAACTTAAAGGTCCATTAACAGGTGACTGGATAAAGAAAATATTGTATAGGCACACAGTGGGATATTATGCAGCCTTAAAAAAGAAGGGCATGCTGTCACATGCTACAACATGGATAAAACTTTAGGACATTATGCTAAGAAAACATAATACTCTGTACTCCTTCATTAGAAAACAATTCAAGATATAGGTGATTTCACACTGGTGGGCTATTTCAAGAAAAGGCACTAGGAGAACTTCTTTTGCAAGCTCCCTAATGGGCTTCACAAAGGTCACAGTTAATCCTCATACCTGCCACTGGTAACCACATAACAACGTATATTTTGTTTAAAAGAAGTTGTTCAGGGGCTTCCCTGGTGGCGCAGTGGCTGAGAGTCGGCCTGCTGATGCAGGGGACACGGGTTCGTGCCCCGGTCCCGGAGGATCCTGCATGCCACGGAGCGGCTTGGCCCGTGGGCCATGGCTGCTGAGCCTGTGCATCCAGAGCCTGTGCTCCGTGGCGGGAGAGGCCACAGCAGTGAGAGGCCCGCAAATCTCAAAAAAAAAAAAAAAAAAAGTTGTTGAAACCTTTTAAACTGTATTTCTATGCCTTTGAAATCTTAGTAAAAAACATTTTCTGTGTGAGGAAAAACAGGTGGTTAAAAAGTATTCCTGTAAAAAGAAATAAAAAAAGAGAAGAGAAAAGAAAGAAGACTACAAAGGTTTTAAGATACTGTATCAATAAAAGGCCACCAGATTAGATAAAAAGGGTCTGAGATTGATAAAAGTCCAAAAACATCTCTGGGCTACCAACCAAATAAATAAATGGTTATTGGTTTAGGCCACTAAATTTTGGAGTGATATGCTACACAGTAAGAGATAACTTACACTTATCTTAAAGTCTACTTTGTCTGATATTAATCTAGCTAAACAGGTTTTTAGAATATTTTTATGGTATATTTTTTATAATCTTTTACTTTCATGACATATATTTTTGATGTCAGTTGTAAGCAGAGCGAGTATGTACGTGTGTGTGTGTCTTACATCACACTCTGTCTTTGCTTTTAATTAAACTTTATCTTTGGATTTTAACTGCTGTACTTAGTCCCTCTACATCTAATATAATTACTTACATATTTGAGCTGAAATATTTTATCTTAATCAGCTTTTAATTTGTTCCACATTTATGAAACAAAAGTTTAATGTATGCTTTTCTTTCCCTTTATTGCTTTCCTTTCGTTGATTATGCTTAAAATTCTGCTTTCCTACTCTAATTGCCTTGTAATTTTGTAAGAATGTGATTTTAGTGTATGTGTTGACTTCGTACTGGGTCAGCTTAGCCACACTAAAAAACCTATCAACTCTTTAATGAGTCATACACTTCAATTTTTGTCACCTCTGCCAAGAGTTAGCTCAGCTTCCCTGCCTCATATTCACCTCTTCAGAACCAATGACTTCCTTATGGGAAAAAATATCTTTATTTTATAACTTATATCTTAAAATTTTAATATCTCAAAATTTTGTGGGTCTAATCTATGAGTTTTTGTTTTACTAACCCTTGTACGTGGTGGCTAAGTCTCTTATGGATTTTGAGCTCATATATGGCTGATATTAATCTGTAGGAATCCTGCTTGAAGTTGCATTCCTCCAGAGAGAAATACTACTTGCTTCCATCAGCTGCCCTCAGATCTACCAACCTGGGACAAATGTAGCCTCATAGCTTAGAATCTATTAATTGCCTATGCTGTATAAATTCAAAACCCAAACCTATACAAGACCTGAAGTACAGTAATGCATCCTCAATATGAGAATTTTGTTCATTTTCTGTCATTTCATTTACCTTGAACTTAGGAGAACAAAACATAACTTGTTCCCCTAGAACTTAGCTAGAACAAAACATATAACTTGTTTTCTCCCTTTGCTTAGAAGGAGGGGCATATTTGTTTTGTAGACTACCCTTCCAATTAGGCTGAGACAATTAGATATTATTGTATGCGGGGGTAGGGTTTGGAGGAGTTCTAATCTATGCTTCCATTGAGGATGTAGTCCTTTTGAAAAAAAGAAAAATAGCTGGAAAGCTTCAGAAAATGAAAAGATAGTTCACTTTACAAAAGCAATTAGAGAGCCCAGAATACAAAATAAATGAATTAACAAAAACTTGGTGTATGCATAATTTTTAAGAATTCATTCACTGCAAAAGCAAAATAAATTTTTATCAAAAAATGGTTTAAAAATTTTTATTATATCCTTGAAATCAGGTTAAAGACGACTGTTAAACCATTTAAAAATAACAATGCAAAAAAAGAACCTACCAGATTTTTATCCACAATAATATACATATCAAGATATCGGGGGAATAACTTGAAATAGCCAGGTCTCTGAAAAACATACAACATGAGTCTTGAGAAATTTCCAAAAATTTGCCTTCTACTGAAATTATGTTCAGAGATAAACTGAGAGACGAGTTGATACTGATTAAATATTAAGGTGATTTTCAACTACAAAATTTATGTACTATTCAGAAAATTCCAGTCGAAAGCATGCCTGTGATTAATAAGAATTTTCAATGAGACTCCAAGCAATGCAAGAACCCAGGTATATTTCAATTTTTGCAGTAGCTGAAATTAGAAATATTAAGTTTATAACATAAAAGTTTCCTTTCCTTAGCCTTGTGATAATTTTTCATAGTAATCTTCCATGTGCGCAGATTTTCTGCAACCAATTATCAGAAACTACTTTTGACAAACAATGTAGTTTAGAAAAATATTACTGCAGTTTACAATCATGGGCAGTTCACTAGAGCTAGGAAAGTTATTTATGGCAGCTTACAGGTCTTTGTGGAGGAAGAATTCATCAGTTTGCTTTACATGTACCTTATGTAAGCCACTGATATTATTCATTTCTGAATTCTCACATTAACAAAGACTCATTTAGAAATCTAGATCACATATTATTTTCACCTAAATTACCAGAATAATTGAGGAAAAGGAATAATTTACATTAATTATCCAAATGCCCATACAAGAAAATTAGTTTTTTGCTTTATTTAATCTTATATTCACATATCTGTTTCCAAGATTAATTACCTAAGTTTCTGCTAAACTTTCATCTAATAACAAACATAACAAAGAACTTAATTTCATCCTCCATCCATTTGAAAAGTCATGTAGAGCCATCATGAAAAAGTAAAACAAATTTAAAATTTGCATATCACCAAATTTTGCTCTGAAAGTATTTTTCATTTCATAAAATTATACTGAAAAATTTAAAATTAAACAGTCCACACTTACTTCTGAACTTTTTCTGACTTGATACTGTGAGCTATCATAGATATAAGTGTCATTTTCCGGTAACAGAGGAATATTAGTTATATCATTTTTTTCTTCATGAATCATGTGCATGAATCCTGATACAGCTTCCATTGGTTCAATTCCATATGAGATGTTTTTAAACTGCAATATTCCCCTGAATGTTAAAATAATCAAAACAAATCTGATATGATTCTACTGAAACTATGAGAAATGTTGATGTTGGCCAAAATTTTTTTTACATTTAAAGTCACCTTAATTTTTCTATTTTTCTCTTTATTCTTTGAGGTGTTGCTCTAGAACTGGACCAGTAATAACACAGGATATGTATGGCTTTTTATTACAAATATTCTAATAAAGATATTTTGATTATCTTAAAGAAAGAAGGTTAGTGGCATGCATCCATATGCTTAAAGGGGTTAAGACCTCTACCTAGGGTGTTGATTTTCTAAGCCAACCTTTAGGAGCCATAGACACTCTTTTCCTTGGTCTTAGGTCCCTTTCTTCTCTTTGAAATCTCTACCTCTCCTCTGACACTTCACGTCTTAAATCATTTATCTGTGTGGCTGAGTTAAAGGTGCTATGCGCCTAAGAAACACTATGAGCAGAGCCAAAGCACCTGTCACACTCAGGCATTCCACACTGTCAACCATTCTAGGAAATTAAGACACGAGTTAAAACATAAAGAATTTGGGAAAACTAGATTAGTATGGAGAGACCCAGTCAGCACCTCCCACACTCAAGATTGCTCAAAGCCTCAAGCAGCATATCCTGTTAGAATCAACAAGTAGCCTCCCATCTGGAATGGATGCTGCCGGGGTGACACACTTTATTTTATCAGTAATTCTGGTTCATGCCTTTGGGAATTGAAATACCAAAGGTGACTGTACAACTAGAAAAGATACATAAAGGATCAACGTATAGACTAGCGAGATCTAGTACTGGCAAATGGAGCGCCTTTAAACAGGCTACAACCTGAGTCCTGAACAAATGTTGAGTGATACAAGAGAATTTGGAAAACCTGCAACATATCCATGATAATTGCAATCCATCTGAAAAAAAATACACAGAGAAAACAAATGGATAATTTCTTTTTGAAATGGACATCCCAGATATCTCACTTATACTTTTTACTTTCACTACCTTAGTACTTTAATATGAGTGGCCATTACCCAATGAAGTTGTGCCAGGTAGAAATAAGAACTAGTCCACATTATTCGATTTCAGTGAATGTGTAAAATAATATTCTAAACTTTCATAATATTTGTATTTTTAAAGAAAATCCAGAATAAGAAATCTGTAACAAAATACCTAAGTCTTACCTGAGCTAACAAAGGCTGAGAATGTTGGGTGTCATCTTTGTCATAAGAATAAATAACAGAAGCTGAAGATAAAAATGATCTAGGCAGAAATCACCAAAACATGGTCAAATTGTGAACAGAAGACATAGAAAAATTATTCTTCATAATACAAATTTTCCTTTTGAGGGAGAAATTTAAAGTAGTGCATTATCTTGGCATATCCTATTGCCCCAGTGCTTGTCATTTACAATAAGTTAGGGGCAGAGGGAGGCATTTTAATTATAGTGACACATAATACTAAAATGCATGATAATGAATGACCTAAATTGCTAGAAATATCAAATAGCGAAATACCATAGGTCTCAATTTCCAACAAAGAACTTTCAATTCTCTGTCATTATTGCTCATTAATTCCAAATTTTAAACTTGAATCTCAAAATTAAAATGTAGGGTTAGGACAGAATTTTGAAAGATTTTTTAGCATCACTACAAACTCATATTCACTAAGCTTAACTAAGTACCAATTCTTCCAATAAACTTGGTCTGAATTTTCTTTCATTCTCCTCAGTGATTATTCAGAAACTTGACACCACTCCTGTCAATCATCTCAATAACTTCCATGTCACCTCATCAGATCACCTGTACCCATCCTCACTCCTTATATTTATTCCCAGAGAATGACTACTTCTTTTGTTCAAAGCAAACACTTGTGCTATGCATCCTATTCTGCACCACGTATTGAAGATACATACGTTATTGGTACTGTAATTTCAAACTCTTCCTCTCTACTGGTTTTTATCTCAACACTATTGAAAAGTTTATTGTCAAGTCATTATCATCCTAAATAACTCTCCCTTGGCCCTGTGTCCTCCTCTAGCTATTCCCTACATATTTTCAGTTCTCAACATATTTTACCAAAAGAATGGTCTACACACAGTTTCTTTGCTTTGTCAGTTCTTACTCACCCTGAACTGCTCTGGAAAAGATTCATAACCACCAGAATGTCAAATCCAAAATACAGTTTTAAAATTATCATTGCACTGGACTGCTAGCATCATTTTGAAAACTGTGACCACTCATTCTAATCACTTAATTTACATCACACATCACTCTTCTGCTTCTCTTCCTACCTCCCTGACCCTTCTAGCTTGATCTCTTTCGGTAGAACCGAAAAGAGAAATATTGGTCTTTCCCAAGATTCCATCTTTAGCCACCAGCATATTTGTAAGCACTCTGTAAGCTCTCATTTAAAAAAATTACACCAAACTACTGATTACTGCTAAATCTATATCCCTATTGCCAATCTCTACTTAGAGATTCAAATTCCTACACTCATATACCTAAGGGAAAAAAAACCCACTTGAATATCTTATAAGCAATGCAAACCAAACTCACCCGTTCCTCACATAAATATCTCCTTCATTAATATCCCTCATTTTATTACACTATAACCTACCAATTTTCTTAAGCAACAACTAAATTATCCAAGATTCCTCACTGCTTCCCATTCTACCAAATCTATCCTCAAGGTTTACTGAATTTTTCTTTCCAGTGCTATGATCATTGTTCAAGCCACTATCATCACTCACTTAAACTATTATATAATCATACAATTAGACACCTTACCACTTTTACCCCCTCAGAAACAGCCTATAAAGACTCAACGGACCTATATAAGTACATGCTTAAAAACATTTTGGCTTCTAATACCCTTATCATGGCATTCTAGATCTTCCACAGTCCGGCTCCTGCCTACTTTTCCAAAATGTTTTACTTCTGTCCTCAATAAATATGTCCTTCAGTCATTCACACTACTTTTTGCACACCACAAAAATCCAGTCTGTCTCACACCTGCACATGATTTCCTTGAAACAGAATGTCCCCCAACACTACCTCAATTCTTCACAGAGCTAACTATCTTCGCTCAAGTCATCTCTTTCCAAAAAGCCTTCTCTGATTTCCAAAGAATACTATCTACACATTTATCTTAATAACGCATTATAAAACAATTCTCCATTTCTCTCTTGATGTGTTTGAATATATCTTTCTATATTATAAATTATTTACCTGTGCCCATGTTTTATTGCCTTTTGCATGCCTATGACTTTACTCAATAACTGATATACAATAGGTATCAAATGTATATATGTATCAAATATACATTTGAATTGAAATAATCCTATTTGTAATTATTTTTAAAAATCAAGAAACCAAAAAATTAAAATTTGAAAAGATAAAATACTTACTGCTTTTTGAGATGGATAAAATATGGTTTTCCTTCTATTGTAATGATATAAGCAACCTGTACAAGAGCATCCAAAAAAATTTCAATAACACGTGTAAATAATATACGCAAGAAATGTTTTCTTCAAGTTATGCTCTTAAAATTGACAAAATTAGGAACAATATATAACTATCATATGTGCTTCCCTTCCCATGTGGATACTGGAATCTTCAGGATTCTGTATTGAATTGCCTCCTATTCACCGTTACTCACATATCTGAGGGACAAGCTTGCTGATAATTACCTTTTGGCTTAGACACACACCATCAATTCACCATGCCCAAGGCAAATGCCAAGATGCCCACCTCACTTGAGAGAAACCTTTGCTTGCTTACTCCCAGCCCTCCTGGCAAGTAAATTTTCCTGCTCATTGGAAGAGACACTCCTGAAAGATAGAACTACAAGAAATCTACTATATCTCTAGCAAGATAAAACAATAAGTACCATTGCACTTTGTTTATCGAATGCAAGCAATGAAATTCCTCTGGAATAGAAGGTAGGAGAGGATAGAGGAAGGGCAGAGACATGTCTAGAGAACCCTCTAGAAGATAACGGAAAATATAAGATTCATTAAATTATTTATTTGGTTAATTTAAAAAACTTATCTCAGCAAGAGAAGTAGCCATTTAAAAGTTTTCAGTTCTTTAACTTTCTATTATAACAGAGCAAGATTCATTGCAGCAGATAAATGTTCTGAGAAGAATCATTTGAATGGCACTCTACAAAGTCTAAGTGGAATCTTGAGAGGACCTGAAAATTTCACCCTCTAAGAATGCCTTCTTATTAAATAAATATGATGAAAAAATAAAGGGGAATATGATAGCACCAATAAAATTTAAAATCCACATGTCTTACAAAGCAAAACAACAACAAAACTAGGATGCAATTAACAAGAAATGTACAAAACTGACAGGAGAGAAAAACTCAAAAAAGACATCTTCCAGAGCTTCTACAACTTTTTTTTTTTTTTTTTTTTTTTTGCGGTACGCGGGCCTCTCACTGTTGTGGCCTCTCCCGTTGCGGAGCACAGGCTCCGGACGCGTGGGGTCAGCAGCCCCGGCTCCTGGGCCCAGGCGCTCCGCGGCATGTGGGATCTTCCCGGACCGGGGCACAAACCCATGTCCCCTGCATTTGCGGGCGGACCCCCAACCACTGCGCCACCAGGGAAGCTCTAGAGCTTCTACGACTTTTCACACACAGCATCCAACTGTTTGGAATTGTGTCCCCTTCCATCCAAATTTACATGTGAATTCCTAGCCTCAGTCCCTCAGAATGTGACCTTATTCAGAGACAGGGCCTTTACAGAGGTAATCAAGTTAAGGAGAGGTCACTAGTGTGGGCCCTAATCCAATGTGAGCGGTATCCTTGTTAAAAAAAAAAGTAAATTTGGACACAGACATACACAACAGGAGAATCCCACATGAAGATTCATACGAAGACATCTATTATAAGCTAACAATAGAGGCCTGGAGCAGATCCACCCCTCAAAGTCCCTAAAGGAACCAACCCTGTGAACACCTTGATCTTGGACTTCTAGCCCTCAAAACGATGAGAAAGTAAGTTTCTGTTGTTTAAGCCATATTGTTCATGTTTCTTTGTTATGGAAGCTCTAGCAAATGAATACACCATTTTTTCCATTAAAAAATTACAACAAATGCTAAAGAACAAGATCAAATTTTTAATACAAATAAAAAATAGAGAATAATAACAAAGCCACAGTAATATCTATAAAATGACTATGATTAAAATGAGAAGATGGAGAATTTCAGTAGAAGTATAGAATCTTTAATAAAGGAATTAAAATCAGAAAGACATTTCTGATTTTACAGAAGAAAAAATCAATATCTGTTATTAAAAATTCAATAAAAGGGTATAAGAGAATATTAGACATAGCAGGGGATAAGACTGGTGACAGGAATATAGGTCAGTAGAAAATATCCAGATTGAAACACAGAGAGAAAAATATGAAAAAGAAAACAAGAGAAATGTGACCAATTAAAAATATCTAACACTCATGTAATTATAGTCCAAAAAAATATGATAAAGATAAGACTAGGAAAGAAATGACATTTTAAAAATTCAAGGCTGATATTTTCAAAGCTTATGAAAGATATCAACCCACAGTCTCAAAATATTCTATTATTCCAAATCAGGATGAACACAAAGAAAGTAAACCTAGGCATGTCATGCTCAAACATTTAAAACAAAAGACAAAGAGAACATACTCAAAAATCAGTAAGAGAAAAATGACCCATTACTTTCAAAACAATTCTTAATAAATTATGTGGATGGATCTAGAACTGTCTGTCATACAGAGTGAAGTAAGTCAGAAAGAGAAAAACAAATTTTGTATATTAACGAAATCTAGAAAAATGGTACAGGTAAACCGGTTTGCAAGGCAGAAATAGAGACAGATGTAGAGAACAAACGTATGGACACCAAGGGGGGAAAGTGGCGGAGGATGGTTGGTGGTGGGATGAACTGGGAGACTGGGATTGACATATATACACCAATATGTATAAAATAGATAACTAATAAGAACCTGCTATATAAAAAATAAATTAAATAAAATTTAAAAAATAAATAATGTGCAACTCTATGACTGAAACAATGGATACCAGAAGGCAATGGAATGACACCTTTAAAGTTTTGAAAGAAAAGTAGGAGTACGTATACTAACTTATATTAAGACTTCTAATAAAGCTACAGTAATTAATGCAGTGGAATATGGGTCAAAAGAGGAAAAACCGTCCAATGGCACAGATGATAAAAGGGTCAAGCCAACAGGAAGATATAACAATTGTGAATATATATGCACTCAGCACAGGAGCACCTAAATGCATAAAGCAAATACTAACAAACACAAAAGGAAGAATTGAGAGCAACACAGTAACAGTAAGGTTTTTAACACTCCACTTACATCAGTGGACAGATAAAACAGACACAAAATTAATAAGGACACACTGGGCTTAAATGACACATTACAAAATGCACTTCAGAGATACTTACAGAACATTACATCCAAAAGCAAAAGAATACACACTCTTTTCAAATGCACTTGAAACATTCTCCAGAATAGATCACATATTATGCCGAAAACAAGTCTCAGTGAATTTGAGAAAACTGAAATCACATCAAGCATTTCTTTTCCCAACCACAGAGGTATGAGACTAGAAATCAAAACTAGAAAAAAACGGCAAAAAACACAAACACGTAGAGTCTGAACAATATGCTACTAAACAACTGATATGTCACTGCAGAAATCAAATAGGAAATCAAAAAATACCTGGAGACAAATGAAAATGGAAACAAAGTGATCCAAATTCTATGGAATGCAGCAAAAGCAGTTCTAAGAGGGAAGTTTCTAGTGATACAAGCCTATCTCAGGAAACAAAATCTCAAATAAACAACCTAACCTTACACCTAAAGGAACTACAAAAAGAAGAACAAACAAAACCCAAAGTTAGTATAAGGAAAGATAACAAAAGATGACGTAGAGACTTAAAAAAAAAAAAACAATGAAACTAAGAGCTGGTGCTTTGAAAAGATAAATTAAATCAATAAAACTTTAGCCACACTCATCAAGAAAAATGAGGGCCCATACAGAATCAGAAATAAAAAAGAAGTTATAACAAACACACCAGAGCTACAAAAAATCATGAGAGTACTGTGAACAATTATGCACCAATAAAATGGACAATCCAGAAGAAAGGGATAAATTCTTATAAATGTACAATCTACCAAGACTAAATCAAGAAGAAATACAAAATATGAACAGATTTGTAATGAACTGAATCAGTAATTTAAATAAACTCCCAACAAACAAAAGTCCAGGACCAGATAGCTTCACAGATGAATCCTACCAAACATTAAAAGAAGAGTTAACACTTGTCCTTCTCAAACTATTCCCAAAAATTTAAGAGGAAGGAATACTCCCTAACTTATTCTATGAAGCCAACATCAGCCTGATACCAAAACCAGACAAAGACATCACACACACACACATAAAAATTATAGGACAACATCACTGATGAACATAGAGGCAAAAATCCTCAACAAAATATTAGCAAACCAAATTAAACAATATATTCAAAGGACCATACACCACGATCAAATTGGATTTATGTCAAAGATACAAGGATATTTCAATATCTACAAATCAAATATTGTGATACACCACATCCACAAATTCAAGAGTAAAAATCATACGATCATCTCAACAGATGCAGAAAAAGCTTTTGACAAAACTCAACATCATTTATGACACCTCAACATAATAAAGTCCATATCTGACAAGCCCACAGCTAACATACTCAATGGTGAAAAACTGAAAGCTTTTCCTCTAAGACCAGGAAAAAAACAAGGATCCTCACTCTCATCACTTTTATGCAACATAGTACGGGAAAGCCTAGCCAGAGTAATCAGACAAAAAATAAATAAAAGAAAATCAAATTGAAATGGTAGAAATACAACAGTCACTGTTCCATACAACATGATACTATATATAGAATATCATCAAGAGGCCACCAAAAAACTATTAGAAGTAATAAATGAATTCAGTAAAGTTGCAGGATACAAAACTGATATACAGAAATCTGTTGCATTCTATACATTGACGATAAACTATCAGAAATAAAAATTGAGAAAACAATCCAACTTACAATTGCATCAAAAAGAATAAAATACCTAGGAATAAATCTAACCAAGGAGGTAAAAGACCTGTACTCAGAAAACCATAAGACACTGATGAGAGAAATTGAAGATGACACAAACAGATGGAAAGATATACTGTGTTCATGGATTCGAGGAATTAATATTGTTAAAATGGCCATACTACCCAAGGCAATCTACAGATTCAGTGCAATCCCTATCAAACTACCAATGGCATGTGTCTAGAAGAGCCACACTCAAATAACTAGCTTCTGCAAGTTAGCAAATCAATGACAGACCAAAGTTTCTGAAAGTCAGCCAATCAGTGACAGCCACAGCTTCTAGATAGGAGTAAGTGCCTCCCTCCTCTGACACTGCACTGATGAGGATTCTGAAAGTGAGAAGGCCAGCAAGTACTCTTCCTGTACTAACTGCACTAACACAGCTGAAAGCCTGCCAGCACCTAAACACTCTCACTTCTGAAAGCCCATGGCTCCCTGACACCAGGCTTCCCAAAACCTTATATAACATTAACTCTGGCTTTCTTCAGAAAGACTGTGTTTACAACTGGCCCTTACAGGCAAATTGGAAGTTCCCCATTTTTTAAAATAACATATCAAGTTCAGTTTATAGTTTGTTCACAGGTTCACAATCTTTTCAACAGTTCAGCTCATTTATGATTAGTTATGAGTTTGAACG
Source organism: Lipotes vexillifer (assembly GCF_000442215.2). NCBI lineage: Eukaryota > Metazoa > Chordata > Mammalia > Artiodactyla > Lipotidae > Lipotes > Lipotes vexillifer. The sequence goes on from NW_006797683.1 coordinate 102,737, forward strand.
TGTGAGTTTCACTGACACAGCTGCAAGATTTTCATATTCAATATTTTCAATTCTTTTTGAAATGTTTTGGAACTACTACCTATATTTTTATATGTGTATATTTAAACCCCAAAATGTCAAAAGGCAAGTGCAAATTTTGTAATGAATTTGCTAACAGTAGAAACTCAACTGAGGAAAAAGTCCTTTTGAAGCTCTTTGTGCAGTTTGCAATTGTTCACTAAACATCAGAAATGGTGGAAAGTCCAATATAAACCAGCACATACTAACAGCTAGGCAAAAAAAATAAATGGTTTCCTCCTACAGTACCAAAGAAGGTCATTTAACAAATTTGGGGGATTAAGAAAAATTCAGAGGAAGTTGTAAGATTTGTAGCAGGCACTGTACTGGTTTTCCACTCTGTGTATCAGCAGTCTTTCTGCCCAAACGTCTAGCTGAATGCACAACTACCAGAAATACCTTTTGATCCCAAAATTGCAAGCAAATTTTCAAATGCCAAGTTAAAATCCACTGCCACTATCAAAGAAGTAACACCAGATGGCCCTATGTTTAACACCTGTGGACCCTCATCCTGTAAATATCTATCTAAATGGGTCCATTTTACCCAAGATGATTTAAAATTACACTGGCTAAGATGAAGAACTTTTGACATTCCCAAATTAGTTTATCTCCACATGCAACTGGGAAAAAAAAAAATGTAACAACTAGGCAAAATGAGTGGGAAGCTTATTTAATTGGTATCTAGAGGCCTCTAAACACAACACGGAGAAAATTGTCCCCCTCCGAGCTATGGCTGAACAGCTGACCCAGACTGTCTTTTAACTTGAAAAATCAGCTCATCTTTCTCACTTTCACTCACTGATCACTTTCAGCTCTTCCCTAACTGAAAGTTGAGGTAAGTAGCTGCGGCAAATCCGCAGGCCTAGGACGAGGGGCAGGGCCCAGAAAACTCAGTAATCAAGATAAGTACTATTTCAATGCAATACTTTAAACAATCAAAATTAATGCAAAACTTCTGTGATGGAAAAAAATATCAATATCTTCAAGAAAGCCAGGATCTGACCTGGTCTAACCTCATTCAGCCTCATCCTAATCCCAGTTTTTTGCCACTCCCTTAAATTCTGCACCTGAGTCAAGCACTTTGCTTGCCCCTCCCTACTGCTGGCCCCGGTGGATCCTCCTTAGAATCCTTCGTCCTCAACACACACACACACACACACACACACACACACACACACACACACACACGAATACACATCAAAATGCTCCTCCCTATGAACCTGGCCTGAGTGGTCAGCTGTGCCTCCAAGAGCTGGAGCCCACCTTCAGCTACTAGGGTCTTGATATTAAAAGCAACTTAACACAATTTAAGAAATAAAAATATTTTTTCCCAATTACATTAGTTTCTGGATGTTTTATTGCCTCGGATGTTGAAATCTTTTCAGGAACTGTGGTCTGCAGAAAGGTTTTATGAGGATCTAAAACAAAAAGTAAGCAGAGTTACTGTGATACTTGTAATCTTGGATTATTCATTTCTAAACCCAATTCATTTGTTTCTCTACATTACCAAGTTTTTCTTATAATCTATGCATCTACTTTTCCTTTCTGCTGTTCTTCGGTCATTCTTACCGCTAAATCTCTTAAGCCTTGTCAAATCTTAACTTTTTATTCTCTACACACACACACACACACACACACACACACACACACAAAGTCAGACTGCTGTAGGTAGAAAAAGGCCACGCCTTTCATTTCTGTCCATTTTACAGACAAGGAAACCCCCCCCACGGAAATGAAAAGATTTTCTCCCGGAGGCTGCCTCTCTGCCTCCTTAGCTGCAGACCTCGAGGCCAAGGGTCGGGAGGCTGTGGGGGGTGAGGGCGAGGGGCGAGGGGAGGGAGGGAGTACTGAGCCTGGATCCTGGACCAATGAGGGCAGCCCCCCGACCGAACAAAGCGAGGGGAACGGCCTGTGGACTCACTGCGGCCCCCGTGCAGCCCGCCTAGGCCAGTGAACAGAACCAGCAGGAGGAACATGGCTCCGCTGACCTGGAGCCGCGCTGGCGCAACAGCGACGGCCGTTGTGCTGACCGAGTGCAGAGCGCGGGAGCGAGACGCGCGCCAGCAGGGGGCGCACGGGGAAAGCGCCGGAAGGAAAAAGCCGGCGGAACGCTCGGCGGCCTCGGGCCGCGGCGGGCGCGCGACCAGCGTGCCGCGGGTGGGCCGGTAGGGCGGGGGGTAAACTTTCGGTCCCTAGTTAAGGAAGGAAAAGCCGCGCGAGTTCCAGTTCTCAGATGAAGCGGGTGCCTAGTTTTGTTTGCGTCTTTTACGTAGGCCGGCGGTTTTTGTTTTTGTTTTTCCGGTACGCGAACCTCTCGCTGTTGCGGCCTCTCCCGTTGCGGAGCACAGGTCCCGGACACGCAGGCTCAGCGGCCATGGCTCATGGGCGCAGCCGCTCCGTGGCATGTGGGATCTTCCCGGACCGGGGCACGAACCCGTGTCCCCTGCATCGGCAGGCGGACTCTCAACCACTGCACTACCAGGGAAGCACAGGCCGGCGGTTTTTTGAAGTAATTTCTAATCCCAGTGAAGAGAAGGAGCAAGGATGAAAATGCTCAAGTTACCGACAGCAAACAAGGTTCCTCCTAGTACATTACTTACCACAGGAGGCGGCAAAATGCGTGTATTTGCAAAGACTGGTGCGAACACGGTGGCTTTTCTACATGTCATGGTTGGATATGCCATTGCTAGACAGCCATGGAATGCAGAAGACCCCATATACGATCCTTGTCCGAATATAGACTCTTCTAAAAAATCTTCCTTAGTACCCTAAGTTATTATTGCCACACTCTGCAGCCTCTAGTTTTTACGTGTTTACCTAGCCCTTTGTACGTTCCGCCTCTATTAGGACCAAGAACAGTTTGATTTCTTGACGTCTGTAGGCGTTCTTTCCTTCGCAGATCCTAGCCCACATCACATTAAATACATTAAAATACAGCCATACTCGATCCTGGCTATAAGTTTGCTTTAACAAATGTTGAAATCATGTCTATAAATTCACTTTGAAACTGCTTGGCTGTCCCGAAAAACAAAGAGAAGTTATTAGCAGAATAGAACAGTAACAAATAATCTTTAAAAAGAATCAAGTGGCAAGAAATAAAGTCACAAGTGTTGGAATAAATAGTAGAATGTATACTTATTGCTTTGTGGATTTGCAGTTTGGAATATCTGATTGACAAACTCTCTCAGGAAGGAACAAGAAAGGATTTTTAAAAATAGAAAATACCAAAATAAAATTAAGAGATAAGGAGAATAGAAGTAGAACTGTTAATAATAGCATTTTCCAGAAAGAGAAAAATTTAAATAATTAGGAGGAAATATTTAAAGGGATAATGGGGAAAGTGTCTCTTAACTTGAAAAATAAGAGAATGACTTTAGAAAGGACCCAAGTGTTAAAAACTGGGCTTTGGAGGAAAAACAAATCTGAAATTTTAAATGACAGGAAAGATTCTGAAATCTTCCAGAGGAAAAGAACAGAGCACCTATCAAGGCACAAGAGTCAGATTGACATTAACAGCCATACTAGATGCATGAAATCAGTGGGTTATTAAAGTGTTGACTTCCAAACAGCTAAGGATGGCAGTCACACTAAGCCAGCCTCTTGCATACACTTTTAGAGGAGGGCCAAAGAACTGAGTCAAGTGGGCATCACTGAAGACAGTACTCTTGGAATATACCTGGACTCTACAGCTAAACTCAGACCATTGAATTTGTCAAGTTTCTGTACACTTGAGTTTCTGACAGTTCCGTCACTATTGCAAAACTAATTTCCTCTGTGGATACCCACCAGATTTCTAGTGTACATTAACATCTAAGACTTAAAAAAATCATTGGATAAGGTTACAGCAGCTTGGACACAGCAGAAGGAATCAGTGAGCTTAAGATAGGGCATCAGAAATTATCCAAACTGAATTAAAATAGAAAAAATAATTTAAAAAACAAAACAGAACTTTAAAGAATTATGAGACAGTATCTAATAATCAGGGAAATGTGTAACTGGAGTTCCCTAAGGGAAAAAAGAGAATGGGTCAAAAGAAAGATCTGAAGACATACTTAATGGCTGAGAATTTTCCAAAATTGTTGAAAGACATTAAGTAATAGATCCAAGAAGTTACTTGAATACAAATTAGGGTAAATTCAAAGGAAAACACCCTTAAGCATATCATGATCAAACTTCCAAAAACCAAAGACATGCAAAAGTATCTTAGGAGTGCCTGGGTGTGTGAGGAGACACATTACAATCCAGTATACCAAAAATAATAATAACTGAATTCTCATCAAAAATAATGAAACCCAGAAGGTAATAGATTAAATACTGCTGAAAGGGAAAAAATAGCAATTTAGAATTCTGTGTGCAATAATTGTATCTCACTGAAAAGAAAATAAAAAAAACTTTTCAAGCAGAAAAAAAAAAGATGAAAGAAATTGTCACCATCAGAAGCACACTGCAATACTAGAGAAGGTTATCCAAGCTGAGGGAAGTGACCCCATATGAAAGCACAGATTATAAGAAGAAATGAAGAGCAACAGAAAGGGTAAACATGTGGGTAAATATAAAAAGCCATATAAAAATTTTGAAAACACTATTGACTGCTTCAGGTGAAAAAAACAGCAATGTATACATGGAATTTATAAAATATGTAGAATTAAATGTAGCAGCACCAACGGCAGGAGGAGGTAACAGGAACCATGCTGTTGTAAAGTTCTTTTGTTGTTTGTTAAGTAGGAAAATACTAATTCAAGGTAGACTGTGATGAATTAAGGATACACATTGTAACCTCTGGAAGAGCTACCAAAAAGTGTTAATAATATAAAAAAAGACAGCTAAAAACCATAGAAAAGAAAAAGTAGTTTATTGCTTAATTAACCTAAAAGAAAAACAGATGGGAAAAAAAACCCCAAAAGAACAAAGAAATGTGGGACAAATAGAGAACACGTAACAAAATGATAGACTTTTTAAAACCAACAGTATCATAAATTATATTAAATGTAAATCCTTTTAACACTCCAATTTAAAAAACACTGGCCGTAGAAAGAAACGAAATTGAGTTATTTGTAGTGAGGTGGATGGACCTAGAGACTGTCATACAGAGTGAAGTCAGTCAGAAAGAGAAAAACAAATACCATAAGCTAACACATATATATGGAATCTAAAAAAAAAAAAAAAAAAAAGGTTCTGAAGAACCTAGGGGCAGGACAGGAATAAAGACACAGGCATAGAGAATGGACTTGAGGACACGGGGAGGGGGAAGGGTATGCTGGGACGAAGTGAGAGTGTGGCATGGACATATATACACTACCAAATTAATTAAAACTAAATGAAATAAACCCCTTTAAAAATACAACTTGTGAAAAAAATATCACAAGAATGGAAAATCTAAATAGTCCTTTATCTGTTAAAGAAATTGAATCCATAATTTAAAATCTTCCGACAAAGAAAACTCTAGCTTCATTGATGAATTTGGCCAAATATTTAATTGAAAAACTTAGCAATTTTATACACTCTTTGAGAAAATGGAAAATGAGAGATATTTTTCCCAACTCGATTTATCAATCTTCATACCAAACTCTGATAAGGGATTAATCTTTGCCCCTGAGACCCAAGCCCAAGCTCTCTGGGTCCTTCTGCCTTCTGGGATTCATCCTGCAGGTCACCCAGCCGACAGGCAAGAGAAAGGTGGTAAGCAGAGGGAGAGGCCTGGAAGGTAAAGCACAGTCCCCAGAAGGAGCACAGCTTCCCTGAGAAGCCCTGGTTCTGTGGTTGTGGGGAGGGTGACGTGGTCAAATGACTGCATTAACTGAGATCTGCATGCAGCCAGCCAAGTCCAGTGAGAAGGACCCGGAGAAGGAACACAGTCCGTGCCCAGATCCTTTCCTGAGTGAGAGCAGTTGATGCAGATCCCCAGCATCTGGGGCCCCAGGCAGTAAATCCAAGTGGGTGGTGGAGAGAGCTGTGGAGAAGAGCTCAGGGAGTCAGTGGGAGTTGTGACTGACTATCTGCAGTCAAGGGCCCTGAAATGGCAAAATGGCGCCTCAGGGGTGGAGGAAGAAATAAAAACAGACGCTCCTGCAAATTGGTCCATCTTGGTTTATTACTTCCTTCAGTTGTGATGGGGGGAGAAAAGGCTGCATTTTCATTTCTCAGTGAGATCCCCAGTAATATCCATTGCCTTCTGAAGGAATTATTAGTTACTGTGGAAGAGAACAAAGACACATGTGCTTAGGTACTTAGGTATAACAAATAAATTACCTTCCACTGCAAAACATACAGTTGGCATACTGCCAAATGAAAAAATTCATATGGAAAAAGAAAAAGAATTCTAGAAGAATTTTTACAATTTTGCTTGTGGAATTATTTAGCTGTGAGTAACTTATTTACTATCAATTGTGATTTTTGGGAAACCATCGTATTTAATCAGAAGTACTTGCAAATGAGAAAATCTAATATTTTTTCCACATGCAATGAAATGTTCTTGAATATAACAAGTCAAATCTTTGTATGTTTTTAGAAATTTAGATACATATCAATTTTACTTTTTCCATATCTTGGAGCCAGTCATTTTTTAATTTTTTCATATGGTAAACAGTGTTTTGGTTTGGGCACTTGGAAACTCATAGGCCTTAAGCATTTTGCCTACAGTGCCTACTGGATAAAGTGGTTTGATTATGAATTCATTAAAAGACTAATTTACATATCATATATCTTATTAGAGTCAACTCTAATTCCATTCTGTCCACAAGAGCAAGTTCCCAACAAACTTAAAAGAATTTTACTAAACTGAGGAAAAAAGACTAAAAGTCTTTAAAAAATGATTTAAATAGTCATTAATAACAAGATTAGTAAAGATTAAAACATTATTTTTGGTGCAGTACTTTATGAATTCATCTAACCAATAAATATTTAGGAATTAGTTGTGGATTATAAATTTCATTTTAATTTAAAGCAAGTTATTTTAAGAGATATTTCCTAATGTACTTGCCTACTGTTAAGTGTTTCACTGCTTTTCTGTGACTTGAAGCTAAATAAATAAGGAAATAATGCTTTTATCACGATATAATACAGTCTGACAAAGATATATTTTTATGGCAGTTTCTTCTTTCCCTTCAAACTTGTGGTAAAAAAGAAATATCTGCCACATTTCTATTTTTATACTCATTATTACCAGAAGTCAAAATCAAATTTTTCAGCCTCTTTTCCATTTTTATATCCACAGATTTCTTATTTCTGATCCCCCAACCAAAAGAATGAAAAAGAATACGTTGAAGACAAATTAATTGAGTTTAATTGACAAAGATAATATAGGTAGTAAGATTAGGGAGAGAATTCAGTGCTAAGAGTGGCATAATTTTACCCCTCCTATCCTTTCACTACCTCTGCTATTTTATATCTTCAAAACTTATACTAGATTTTTCCTACTATTCTGACCATGAAACTCCCCTATTTAATATAGTTAGTTCTCCCCAAACCAATAAAGGGATTTGTATATATAGATTTGTGAGTCTACTGGATACATAACCCATCGTATTTCTGGCTTTAAAAAATTTTTTTGTCGTGGTAGTGTTTACCCAAGGAGTTGGTTCTACCAACATCTCCCACTGGCTTTCAAAATTTTTAAAACAGGGAAGAAAGGAAAATATAATGGGTGCTATAACAGTACAGCAGAGCAACTACGTCTGCCTAGCTTATTAAATTTAAAAGAAATAATAATCCAAGAATGCTTTTTTTGGTATATGCTAAACACAAGCTAGACTTATGGGTTAACACTCCAGATTACACTCTTCAAATGCAATATATATTGTCCCATGGATGATGACTATCCCTCAATCTTGAATACCACTTCTAGAAGAGGATGACTGTGCAAATGACATACTCTATAATGAGAGAGGATGTGAGGGGACAACTGGAGTAGTTATAACGTCAATTATGTGCGTATATGAAGTTCAAGATGGATGTGATGTTCATTCACTAAGCAAGTATTTATTGAGCATTTCCTCTGCTAGGTGCTAACTACAAATTAGCTCGCAAAATACACATGACCATTATCCTCAAGCAATTTCAGAGTGTATCGGCAAAGTAATGCTTTATTTAGGTAAGCAGAAGTTTGGAAGTATTAGAGTGTTTGAGCACTATATCACAAATCCCTTGGTAATGGTGACAGAGTAGAGGCAATAAAGAAAATCAGCTTTTTTCTTCATACTTTGCTTGGAGAAAATATCTATAAAAAGGTAATTATGTTAGGAAACATACAAAAACAACAGAATAAAGGACAGAGAAATGCCAATAGCCTCCCAAATGGAGGCGGTGACTTCATCAGGGACGACAGAAACTATATAATGTGGTGGGGTGTAGCCTGAAAACTTAACCTGTGGGTATGAAGGATATTCTGGAATATCAGTGGATTGAATGTAACTAAAAGAAGACACTTTAAGGAAAAACGCCAGGCAGGACAAGAAAACTAAAACTCTACAAGGGAGAAAAGAAGATTAGCAAATCAGTATATATTAGATGACTTCAGAAGGATCACAAGGCCACATGGAAAACTGAAAACTCAGAGAACCCTTATTAACACAATTGAGGGCTGTTGGACTGAGGTGGGGAATGTGGAAAATGTAGAATTTTAGTGTGTTTATGATAACTGTCTCTAAGATAAACTCCTCCTGATTGGGGTAATAATTCACTCAATTGTTCATATTGAGTTTGTGGGTATAAATGTAATCTAAACAAAAAAGTAATATTTCCCTTTGTATTTCATCATAAAACATGCAAAAATGCTCTATGAGTTAGTTTCACAAAATAATTATAAATATCTTGTCTCTCATTAGACAACTAGTTTTCCCCTATGTATCAAAAGAGTAGGTAATCAATAAAAATTTAATAAACTGAAGAAAAGACTGAGTTAATTAATACTCTTTCCCAGAATGGAAAATATTAATAAGTTGTTTTTAGTGTAGTACTTTATCAATTGTGGCTGCTCAAAAAATATTAAACAATCTTTTGTTCATTCTTATTTTCAACATATACTTATAAGAAACATTTCTTATGTCACTTACGTGCTGGTATTTGTTTGGTCACTACTCTCTGAACTTGATCTAAATGAAAATAAAAATGTCCAAAAGTTAATACTAAGAAACCTGCCTACTTTAAGAATGAAGATCAAGCCATTTCATATCAAAACTAACTCTTTTAACACCTGGGGCAGGAAAATAAGTAGCAATCTTATTTACCCAACACCAAGTGCAACACATTAGTGCAAAATTTGAATCCTCCAGTGGGGAAACGTATCAAGACGGCAGAGATGCATTTTTTCCTTTATCACCTCTAAGCACAGTATATAAGTTTGATTCTGAATGCCTAAATTTGGCCTTCCAGTTACAAGTTAGCTTTTTATTTGTTGACAAGTAAATTGCCACATTTTGCAAATTAACATTCACATTTACTTCTGGGCAAACTATCAGACTTAACTGACAGAATAAGTTCCCCTTTCTATTCCACAAGGAAAGTTTCCCGTTTCTACTCTGCAGAAAAGCTGAAGATAATAGTGCAAAAATTTAATACCGAACTGAGATTGACAGCCAGAAAAGGCTCTTTGTCTGTCAGTAAAAAATGAAGAAACTAGAAATTCAGAGAGAAAACAGGAGCAAAATCTGAATGACTACAAGGGACTCTGAACTACTTGTACCCTAAGGGATATGATTTTAATAACCCTAGCTTGGTAGGAGTTTAGGGTACAGATATTTAGATGTTAGAAAGCTAGAGTGAAGCCCAAGCCTGGTAGTCTTGAATGGAGTTAACAAAAGGTATGGCCACTGGGAATGCAATAGGCAAATTGTCTCAGCCATGTGGATGGAAAAGGATCACCTAGACGCAGGACCCCAGACCTCTACCATCTATAGAGGCAGGACCACAATTCCTCAATTTCATTACCCACAAATTTGAACTAGCAAGCATAGAAAATATTAAAACATTCATGCCCCAAGGCAGGGAAAGCTGAAACGTTTCCCTCTTCCTAACGTATGCCTCTACAACTCGGGGTGTGCAGAGTTCCCATGACAACAATCATTGCCCCTGAGGATGAGCTTACAAGTCTAAATTACAAACAACTGTGTGTTAAGTGCCCACAGGTACAGCACAGCAGAACAAAAAATTCACATATTGAGATCGATGGATAATATAAGAAACCTTTAATAGAAACATTCAGAATCTCCACAGAGATTCAGGCAGAAGTAAGGCAAGAAAAGGATAGCTGTTAAGAGAATGGGTGATTTGGAAACTAATATGAGGAAATCAGTGCCAGAGAGAGACATGAAAAAGCATAGCATATGAACAGCCCGGTTAACAACTATGGCGGATAAAGTGAGAAGACTCTCCCAAATATAGTCATTTCAGATGCAGAAAAGATAAAGAATGGAAAAGAGGCGATAATTAAAGAAATAATGACTGATTGTTTTCCCAGAATTAATGACCTGAATGCTGGTATCTAAATACTATATGGAATCCAGAGCAGCGTAAATAAAAACAAATTCTATCAGAACATATCATAATAAAATAACAAAACATTCAGGACAAAGAGGAAATCTTAGAAGTCACTTAGAGTAAACACATTAATTGAAAGGGAATAAATAAGTTAATCAGACTGTCAACTCAGGTCTCATCAATGCCAGTAAATGTCACATTACAGCAACACAATACTTTAAAAGAGCTGTGGAAAGTGACTCCCAACCACAAGTCTGTAACCATCTAAGTTGCCTTTCAAAGATGAGTGTGAAAAAGACATGTTCAGACATTTAACATCAAATGCTTATAATCACAGAAACTAACTAAAATTAAAAGGGTTGTACTTCAGGAAAAAGGAAGTTGAAATCAAAATGAAAAAAAAAAAAAAAAAAACAGACTCAGGAATGAATAATGGGAGTTCCCTGGCAGTCCAGTGGTTGGGACTCAGTGTTTTCACTGCTGTGGCCCAGGTACAGTCCCTGGATGGGGATCTAAGATCCTGCAAGCCATGCAGTGTGGCCAAAAATCTAAAATAAATAAATAAAATAAAATCCAGGGTTAAATACCATTTTAAAAAAAGAATGAATGGTGACCAAAGCAATTGGTAAATATGTTGTTAAGCTCTAGTAAGTATTCATTTAATATAAAATGATAATAATAATAAGTGACAAATGGAGGGGGAGTCGTGTAGTGAATTTTAGATATTTAAAAAATTAATTAGCCCTAAAGTGGTACTAATATAACATATACTGGGATTCATCCCACCTCCCTGCATTCTTTGACCTCAACAGTCTTTTCCACTGACTTTCTACCAGAAAAAGATTATTCCAAAAATAAATGACCTGAAAACTATAGTGGATGTTATGTTAGTAAAACATAGCAGTAGAGTCAAGTGACATTCTTTAAATATAAATGAATAAAATTATCCTAAAAATGTTTCCCTGGTATATACCAAGCCTGAAGGCTAGACCAGTGGATTAACATTCCAAATTATACTACTCTAGTTGAAAGGTACATATACCTATGGGTAATTCTATCATCCCTTACCCAATGTAGGTGAATTAATATCCTAGGAGAGATGAATTCTGTTGACAAGGTTTCAGGATGAGAGATAATATAATAAGAGAGGGAGAAAAGGGGGCAGTTATAACATTATAGATACATAGATTGTGTGTGTGTGTGTGTGTGTGTGTGTGTGTGTGTGTGTGTGTATTTGTCTATGTACCTTTGTGTTTGTGGATTTTTTTTTTGGTCTAGTTGCCTGTGTGTGGAAAAGATTAAGTAATCATGCATTCATTCAACAAATATTTATTGAGCACTTACCATAAACCAAGAACTCTGCTACATGCTGGCTATACAGTGCTAACCTCTACGATAACAGAATATAATAAGACATACGTCCAAGGTGAGGAAAAAGTAACTGTGTTTGAGGACCATAAGATAACTCCCTGATACTGAGAGGACATAATAATGAAAATCAATTTTTTTAGTTTGGTGAGAGTAACTCATGACTCCATAAGTGTCACTAAAAGGAGAAGATCATAATGTCAAAAGAGAGATAAAGGGTAAGAAAAGCAGGCATTGTAACGGAAGAGGAAGACCTCTTTTGGAATAGAAATTAAACAACCCTGTTGTGCAGCCTAGACAGCTTACTCTGTAGATTTGGGTGTGTCTGCTAAGTGTACTTTGGAGGGACCTAGGTAGAATAACACCATCCAAAATTGTTGGATGTAGAAAACTAAACAATTATTGTATTATTATACAGACATATCCACCTTTCAGGAAATGGAAGGAGACCTAATTAAAACTACTTTGTAATCCTGAAAGGCTATGGAATACACAGAATTGTTATTCCTTTACAATCTTTTTCTTCAGCAAATTTTTCCTATGTGACCAGGGTAAGCCCTCATTCAGTTGTTCATGAGCATACATACTGGATTTCTAGAGTCTCCAATTAAAGAAGTAAACTTCCCCACTTATGAGTTAGCACCATAAACATTTCACCAATCATTTATTCCTTTGTTTCTCCAGAATAAACTCCCAACATACATTAACAAACTGAAGAAAAGAAGACATTGATTTATTTAGACAAATACTCACTACTTAACTAAGTTGGCAAATACTAAGAGGAATTTTTGTGTGTGTAGTACCTTATCAATTGTTGCTGCTCAATTAATACTTAGCAATTACTTGATGATTCAATTTGTTCATCTTATTTTTTTAACACATACTTATTTTAAGAAATCCTTTCTAATTTACTTACCTGACAGTATCTGTTTGGCTACTACTTTCTGACGAGGACCTAAAATGCAAGTGAAAATAATGCTTCTAAGTTAATACTTTAAAAAAAGTGTGCCTCCATAACAAATGAATGTCAGACCATTTTGTAACCTGTATTAATGCTTTTATACCACTAATTACCACTAATGTATCATTTCAAAAGGTTACTAAGTTACAGTATGCAAATAACACTGTTATTTACCGATATACCATGTCCATAGAGAATATAAATGTCAAATTCTCAAACAGAGGAGAAGGAAAACAGATTTGTCACTTCCCAGCTCAGAATATATGCTTGATTTTGAATGCCTGATTCTGGCCTTTAGGTTCTAGCCTAATGTTTTACCCACTAGTAAACAAAATACTGCTGGTGGTGATTTAAAACCCTCACTGACTTCTAAACAATCAGGCAGACTCGGCTGACAGGGTAATTTCCACCTCCTATTTAACACACAGAGAAACAGTGAAAAATATAACACAAAATGCTAATGAAAATTTAAGGGAAGGAAGTGACATTTCTAATGATAGTCTGAAAAAAAAGAGGATATAGAAAGCACAAAAGGTAAACAGGAACTAAAGCTGAATGACCCTAGAGGTCGGGGAATCAGTTAGGGAGTGGAGCCCACCTGGAAAACTGGAGCTGACCACCTCCTCTAACCTTGGAAGCCATGAAAGGCCATACCACCCACTAAGTGGAGAGAGTATTATCATGAGTCTTAGAGATGCTGCAGGGAGATTGCTTCAGAAGTATAGACGGAAAAGAATCACCTAGAGACAAAGGAATCTTAGGTGCTTAAAATGCTTTAGGGATATGGATGGGAAAAAACATCAAATACAGAAAGAGGAATCTTAAGCCTTTACTGTACAGGTTCAGGATACTAATTCATGTTTTCTATGAATTCTAGATCTCCATGTGTAACAAACACCTCAAAAGTTTATGACTGGGCGGGGGAGTCTGTGGGAGAATGGATACTGTATATGTATGGCTGAGTCGCTTTGCTGTGCACCTGATACTATCACAACATTGTTAATCGGCTATACTCCAATAAAAAATTAAAAGCTTTAAAAAACAGTTTACGATTTAGGAGGGTAAAACAAAATAATCTTGACAAGGAGGATTCTACAAAGCAGGATATGCAGAATTCTCATGAGACAATCATTGCTGCTTAAGATGGCCTTACAGTCAAATAAAAAAGCCAGTAAGAGGTAATGTCCACCTCTTACGGAGTGAACTAATGAATTCATACACTAACAATTATAGGTAACAGGAAAAACTTCAAAAAAAAGAATGTTTAGGATTTCCATAGAGATCAATAAAGGAACAGAATTCATTAAACAAGTAATGACAGAATGAGACCAGCCAAGATGGCAGAATAAAGATATTGAGCTCACCTTCTCTCACACCAAAATTACAACTATTTGCAGAACAACCATAGATGAAAAAGACCAGAACCTACATGGAAAGATCTACAACTAAAGATATAAAGAAGGAACCACACGAAATGGGTAGGAGTGGCAGAGTCATAATACAGTCAAGACCCATACGTCCTGGATGGGTGATCCACAATAGGAAAATAATTACAATTGAAGAGGTCCTCCCCGAGGTGTGAGGTGCCCCACACCATGATGCCCAGCCCAGGAGTCCTGTGTTGGGAAGATGCGTCCCCAGAACATTTGCTGAAGGCTAATGGGGCTCACTTTCAGGATACCAGAGAGCTGTGGAAACTAGACTCCATTCTTAAAGGGCACACACAGAATCTCACACGCTCCAGGACACAGGGCAGAAGCGGTGAGTTGAATGGAGCCTGGGTCAGACCCACCTGCTGATCTTGGAGAGTCTCCCGGAGAGGCAGGAGGCAACCGGAGTTCACCCTGGTGACACAGACACTGACAGCAGCCATTTTGGGGAGCTCATTCTACCTCGTGGACACCAGTACTGGCAAGTACCATTCTGGAATCCTCTTTCTAGCCTATTAGCCCCAGGACTAGTCCCATGCCCACCCAACATCCTACAGGCACCAGTACTGGGACAGCTCAGGGCAAGGAAATAATTGGGCAGGGACACAGCCTCACCCACCAGCAGACAGGCTGCCTTAAGACCCCTGAGCCCACGGCCACCCCTGGTTATGGCCCTGCCCACCAGAGCATGCAGGGCCAGGCCCCAAATAGCAGTGCACAGACACTAGACCCAGGACCCCCATGGTTCTGCAGCCAGAGACCCTGGGACCCAGCTCGACTCCTAAGTAGGTGGGCATCAGCCCCAGAATCCATAATCCCACCCACTAGAGAGCCTGCTCTAGACTCAGGACCAGGCTCACCCACCAGCAGGTGGACACCAGGCCCAGGACAAGTGCAGCCCCACAGTCTGTGCCCCACCACCACCAGAAGGCCAATACAAGCTTCAGGACACACTGGGCCCTGCAGCCAGCTGTGTCAGGATCTAGCCCCACCCACCAGTGGTCTGACACCAGCTCTGGGACCTCTGGGCACTGTGGGCAGACCCCAGGATTAGCTTTGTCAGTGGGCCAACACTAGCCCCAGGAACCGGCTTCACTCAAGGGGTGGGGGGGGTTAGCAACATCTCCAGGATCTCCTAGACCCCAACTCCACCCACCAGTGAGCCAGCACTAGCCTCGGACCCCTGCAGGGTTTCACATCCAGCTGTCTTGTGACCCAGCCCTGCCAACCAACAGCCCACAGCTTCCACACAAGGCAAGGCCTGGCAACCAACCAGACCAGGGACCAGCCAAGCCTATAAAACCACTTACTGTAGCCAGCCTGCCACAACAAAAGGACCCACACAGCCCGCATAGGGAGCACCCCTGGAGCTTATAGCTCTGGTAATGAACAGGGAGTGTGCTGCTAGGATACACAGGACATCTCCTACAAAAGGTCACTTCTTCAAGATTGGGAAACATAACCAACATACCAGATACATGGAAATCAAAAGAGCAAGTTAGGTGAAATGAGGCAACAGAGGAGCAAGTTCCAAACAATGGACAAAGATAAAACTCGTAAGAATAAGTGAAATGGATACAGGCAATCTACCCAGGAAAGAATTTAAGGTAATGATCAAAAAGAGGATCAAAGAACTCAAGAGAAGAATGGATGAACAGAGTAAGAAGTTAAAGAACAACCAAACAGAGATGAAGAATATAATAACTGAAATGAAAAATACACTAGAAGGAATCAATAGTAGACTAAATGATACAGAGGAATAGATCAGGGAACTGGAAGAAAGAGTAATGGAAATCACTGATGCTGAACATAAAAAAAAAAAAGAAATGAGAACAGTTTAAGAGACCTTCAGGACAACATCAAGCATATTGACATTCACATGATAGAAGTCCCAGAAGGAGAAGACAGAGAGAAAGGGGCAGAGAACATATTTGAAGACACAGTAGCTGAAAACTTCCCTAACCTGGGAAAAGTAGTAGACATCCAGGTACAGGAATTACAGACTGGGCGCTTAAACAGCAGACATCTGTTTCTTAAAATTCTGGAGGCTGGGAAGTCCAAGATCAAGGTATCAGCAAATTTGGTTCCTGGCGAGAACCTATTTCCTGGCTTGCAGGTGGCTGCTTTCTTGCTGTGTCTTCACATGGTGCAGAGAGAGGAGGCGCTCTGGTCTCTCTTCCTTGTCTTATAAGAACACTAATCCCGTCATGCAGACCCCACTTTCATGACCTCATCTAAACCTAATTTCAGCCCAAATGCCCCAACTCCTAATACCATCAGATTGGGGGATAGGGTTTTAACATGTGAGTTTGGGAAGGGGAGACATTCAGTCCATAAGACTACTTAAAAGATCATTCCAAAATTTAGTACCTCAAAACATTTATTATTAACTCTCTTGGTTTGGTGAGTTGACTGAGATCAGCTGAGTAGTTCTCATTTGGGGTCTCTCATGCAGTTGTAGTCATGTGTCAGATGGATATCTAAGATAGGTGGATGTTCACATGCTGCCAACTAATGACAACTATCAGCTGGGAGCTCAGTTGGAGTTGTCACCCAAAGTGCCTGCCTGTAGCTTCTCCATGTACTAGAGCATCCTGCAGCATGGCAGTTGGGTTCCAAGATAGAGGAATGCAACAGCAAGCATTCCAAAAGGCCCAGGTGACAGTTACGTGACCTCTATATTATACATTGGTGATTACATAGAGAATCATAAAGAGATTCATCAGCTACTTCTTTTGGTAAGAATATTTCTTAGGTGGTATTGTGCACTTCCAGTGGAAGGGACGTAATACCTGGTTGTTTGTCTTTTTATGATAATGTCCACTGATGATCAAACATCTAGATAAAGTAATTCATCAAGAGTTTAAATTTGCATTTTTCAAAGATCATTCTGGCTAGACTACAAGTTCTCTTAAAAAGAAATAAATGTCACAGTTATGTGCAGCTTTATGAGAATGGCAATCAAGACCAAGTCATAATGATATAAAGATTTATTGGGTATCTCATCCTGGTTTGGTCATTTTAATAGTCTAAAAATAAATAAGTTCAAAGGGAAGAAAAAAAGGAATAAGTTGTTTTGGCATACTCT
>NW_006797683.1:120269-167311 GCF_000442215.2 Lipotes vexillifer
AAAAAAAAAAAAAAAGAACCTCATTAAAAATTTTTTTTGAAATAAAATATTAGTCCTTAAACGTTAATAAAAAATTAATTCATTAACCCCACAACCAGGATAGATAACTGTAGTCTTAATTATTGGGTTGCAAGTGCTTGCTTTTTCTTTCCTTTAATTTTTTTATTAATTAACTTTTTGGCTGTGTTGGGTCTGTTGCTGTGCACAGGTTTTCTCTAGTTGTAGCGAGTGGGGGCTACTCTTCATTGTGGTGCACGGGCTTCTCATTGCTGTGGCTTCTCTTGTTGTCGAGCATGGGCTCTAGGCACACGGGCTTCAGTAGTTGTGGCTCGCGAGCTCTAGAGCGCAGGCTCAGTAGCTGTGGTGCACGGGCTTAGTTGCTCTGTGGCATGTGGGATCTTCCTGGACCAGGGCTTGAATCCGTGTCCCCTGCATTGGCAGGTGGATTCTTAACCACTGCGCCACCAGGGTAGCTCTAAAAATTTTTTTTAATTTAGGTATAGTTGATATACAATATTTTATAAGTTACAGGTGTACAGTATAGTGATTCATAATTTTTAAAGGTTATACTCTATTTATAGTTATTATAAAATATTGGATTTTTCCCCTGTATTGTACAATATGTCCTAATAGATGACTATAAGGAAACAGAAATACAAATCCAGGAATCAGAGTGTCTCCAAAAGGATCAACCCAAAGAGCAACACAAGACACATTATAATTAAAATGGCAAAAATTAAAGATAGAGAGTATAAAAAGCAGCATGGGAAAAGCAACAAGTTACATGCAAGGGAACTCCCTTGTATGTACATACATATTAATAGTACATATTTATTAATAAGTATGCACATATTAATAATTACTTAAATGAAAATGGACTAAATGTTCCAACCAAAATACACAGAGTGGCTGAATTGATACAAAAATAAACCTGTATATATGCTGCCTACAAGAAGCTCATTCAGTGCTAAAGAAACACACAGACTGGAAGTGAGGGGATGGAAAAGGTATTCCATGTAAAAGAAAATTAAAAGAAAGTTTGGGTAGCATTACTTATAGTAGATAAAATAGACTTTAAAGCAAAGGCTGTTAGAAGAGACAAAGAAGAATATGATATAACAATCAAGGGTTCAATCCAAGAAGATATAACAATTGTAAATATATATGCACCCAACATAGGAGCACCCAAATAATTGAAGCAAATTTCAACAAAAATAAATGGAGAAATCGAGAATAACACAATAATAGTAGGGAATTTTAACACCCAACTTAGATCAACAAACAGATCATCTAGACAGAAAATCAATAAGGAAATATTAAATGACATATTACAACAGATTGACTTAATAGATATATATAGAACATTCCATCCAAAAGCTGAAGAATACACATTCTTTTCAGGTGTGCAAGGAAAATTCTCCAGGAGAGAGTTCATGCTAAGCCACAAAACAAGCCTCGGTAAATTTAAGAAACACTGAAATCATATCAAGCATATTTTCAGACCACAACACTACGAGACTAGAAATCAACTACAAGAGAAAAAAAAACTGCAGAAAACACAAACGCATGGAGGCTAAACAATATTCTACTAAATATCCAATGGATCACTGAAGAAATCAAAGAGAAGATTAAAAAAACTACCTGGAAACAAATGAAAATGAAAACACAACCATCCAAAATCTATGGGATGCAACAAAAGCAGTTCTAAGAAGGAAGTTTATAGTTATACAAGCTTACCTAGGGAAACAAGAAAAATCTCAAATAAACAACCTAACCTTATACTTAAAGGAACTAGAAAAAGAAGAACAAACAAAACCCCAAATAGTAGAAGGAAAGGAACCATAAAGATCAGAGTAGAAATATATGAAATAGAGACAGAAAAAAAAAAAATAGGAAAGATCAATGAAACTAAGAGCTGGTTCTTTGAAAATATACACCAAATTGATAAAAACTTTAGCCAGACACATCAAGAAAAAAAGAGAGAATCCAAATCAATAAAATCAGAAATAAAAGAGAAATTACAACTGACATCACAGAAATACAAGGATCATAAGAGACTACTAAGAGAAACTATATGTCAATAAAATCAACAATCTAGAAGAAATGGACAAACTCCTAGAAATGTACAATGTCCCAAGACTGAACCAGGAAGAAATAGAAAATGTGAATGGATCAATAATCAGTAATGAAATTGAAACTGTGATTTTAAAACTCCCAGCAAACAAAAGTCCAGGACCAGATGGTTTTACAGGTGAATTGGACCAAACATTTAGAGAAAAGTTAACACCCATTCTTCTCAAACTATTTTAAAAAATTGCAGAGTAAGGAATGCTTTCAAACTCATTCTACAAGGCCAGCATCCTCATGATATCAAAATCAGTAAAAAGAAAGAAAGGAAGGAAGGAAGGATGGAAGGAAGGAAGGAAGGAAGGAAGAAAGAAAGAGAGAAAAAAAGAAAGAAAGAAAGGAAAGAAAAAGAAAGAAAGAAAGAAAGAAAGAAAGAAAGAAAGAAAGAAAGAAAGAAAGAAAGAAAAGAAAGAAAGAAAGGAAAGAAAGAAAGGAAGGAAGAAAAAGAAAACTACAGGCCAATATTACTGATGAACACAGATGCAAAAATCCCAGACAAAATATTAGCAAACAAAATCCAACAATACATTAAAAGGATGATACACCATGATCAAGGGGGATTTATCCCAGGGATGCAAGGATGGTTCATTATCCATAATTCAATCAATGTGATATGCTACGTGAACAAGTTGAAGAATAAAAATCATATAATCATATCAAAAGGTGCAGAAAAAGATTCTGGGTACAAAATTCGACTTTCATTTCTGATAAAAACTCTCCAGAAAGTGGGCATAAGGGGAACACACCTCAACATAATAAAGGCCACATGTGATGAGCCCACAGCTAACATCATACTCAGTGGTGAAAATCTGAAAGCATTTCCTTTAAGAAAAGGAAGAAGACAAAGATGTTCACTGTCACCAATTTTGTTCAACACAGTAACAGCATTCCTAGCCATAGTAATCAGACAAGAAAAAGAAATAAAAGGAATCCAAGTTGGAAAGGAAGGAGTAAAACTGTCACTTTTTTGCAGATGAAATGATACTATACATAGAAAATTCTCATCAATGAATTCAGTAAAGTTGCAGGATACAAAATTAATATACAGAAATCTGTTGCATTTCTATACACTAGCAACAAACTATCATAAAAAGAAGTTAAGGAAACAATCCCATTTACCATTCCATCAAAAAGAAGAAAATATCTGGGAAGAAACCTACCTAAGGAGGCAAAAGACCTGTACTCAGAAAACTATGGCACGAATAAAAGAAACTGATGATGACACAACAGATGGAAAGATATACTATGTTCTAGGATTGGAAGAATTAATATTGTTAAAATAATCCTATTACCCAAGGCAATGTACAGGTTCAATGCAATCCCTATCAAAATACCAATGGCATTTTTCACAGAACTAGAACAAATAACTCTAGAATTTGTATGGAAACATAAAAGACCACTGATAGCCAATACAATCTTGAGAAGGAAGGACAGAACTGGAGGTATCACACTCCCTAATTTCGGACTATATTACAAAGCTACAGTAATCAAAATAGTTTGGTACTGGCAGCAAAACAGACATGTAGATCATTGCAACAGAATAGAGAGCTCAGAAATAAACCCACACACTTATGGTCAATTAATCTACAAAAAAGGAGGCAAGAATATACAGTGGAGAAAAGACAGTCTTGTCAGTAAGTGGTGCTGGGAAAACTGTACATCTGTATCTAAAAGAATGGGATAGAACATTTTATTACACCATATACAAAAATAAACTCAAAGTGAATTAAAACCAGAAATCATAAAACTCCTAGAAGAGAATGTAGACAGAACGTTCTTTGATATAAATTGTAGCAATAGCTTTTTGGATCTGTCTCCTAAGGCAAAGGAAACAAAAGCAAAAAAAAACAAATGGGACCTAAGTAAACTTAAAAGGTTTTGCAGAGCAAAGAAAACCAATGAGAAAACAAAAAGACAACCTACTTAATGGGAGAAAATATTTGCAAGTAATATGACCAAAAAGGGGTTAATATACAAAATATATAGCGCATCCAACTCAAAATCAAACAACCGATTAAAAAAATGTGCAGAAGACTTGAATGGACATTTTTTCAAAGAAGATATACATAAGCTAACAGACACATGGAAAGATGCTAAACATCACTAATCATCAGATAAATGCAAATCAAAACTACAACAAGCTATCATCTCACATCTGTGAGAATGGCTATCATCAAAAAGACCACAAAGGGGCTTCCCTGGTGGCACAGTGGTTGAGAGTCTGCCTGCTAATGCAGGGGACACGGGTTCGAGCCCTGGTCTGGGAGGATCCCACATGACGCGGAGCAACTGGGCCCGTGAGCCACAGCTACTGAGCCTGTACATCTGGAGCCTGTGCTCCACAACAAGAGAGGCCGCGACAGTGAGAGGCCCACGCACTGCAATAAAGAGTGGCCCCCGCTTGCCACAATTAGAGAAGGCCCTCGCACAGAAACGAAGACCCAACACAGCAAAAATAAATTAATTAATTAATAAACTCCTACCCTCAACATCTTAAAAAAAAAAAAAAGACCACAAATAACAAATGTTAGTGAGGATGTGAAGTAAAGGGAACCCTCATACACTGTTGGTGGGAATGTAAATTGGTGCAAACACTGTGGAATACAGTATGAGGTTCGTCAAAAAGCTAAAAATAGAACTACCACATGATCTAGTAATTTCACTCCTGAGTATATATTGAAGAAATGAAAATACTACTTCGAAAACATACACATACCCCAATGCTTGTAGCAGCATTATTTACAATAGCCAAGATATGGAAGCAAAGTTGTGTTCATCAACAGATGAATGGATAAAGAGGATGTGGTATATTTACACACAATAGAATATTACTCATCCATTAAAAAGAAAGAAATTTTGCCATTTGCAACAATATAGATGGACTTGGAAGGTATTATGCTTAATGAAATAAGTCAGGGAAAGACAAATACTGCATGTTATCACTTACTTGTGCAATATAAAAAGTGAAATGAACTAGTGAATATAACAAAAGTAGTCACATATATAGAGAACAAACTAGTGGTTACCAGTGGAGATAGCAAGGGGGAGAGGGACAAGAGAGGGATAGGCAATTAAGAGGTATCAACTACTATGTATAAAATATATAAGCTACATGGGTATATTGTGCAGCACAGGGAATATTGCCAATATTTTATAATAACAATAAATGTAGCATAATCCTTATAAAAATTATTAATCACTATGCTGTATACCTGAAACATATAATTTTATAAATCAACTATACCTCAATAAAAAAACACATGACAGAACTGAAAAAAAAAGAATTGTTGATTTTGAATTGTTTAGGGAAATCACCTAGAACACTAAACAGAATATAAAATATACATAAAAGTCCAGTTAAGAAACATGGAACAATTTAGACACAGAAAATTTAGAATGGGGGAGAGTCAGTATTTGAAGAGAAAAAGTCTAGAATTTTTCCAAAATTGAAGAAAGGTATGAGTCTTCACAGTGAAAGAAAATATTGGGTCCAGCTCATGATTTTTTAAAAAATCTCTACCAGAATACATTATAACAAAATAACAACTCTAAGGACAAAGAATACATGTACAGGCTATGTTAGGCAGAATTCTAAGATTCCCATTCCTTGGTTATTCAAACACTTTTTAAAGTACTGCTCTGAAATGATTTTGCAAATGTAATTAAAGCTCCAAATCTGTTGGCCTTAAAATACAGAGATTATTTTGGTGGGCCTGACCCAATCAGGTCAGCTCTTTACAAGTAGAGTTTTCTCCTGCTGGTAGAGGAAAGAAATTAAGAGAGAGTCAAAGCCTTAGGAATACTTATATTACCCTTGCTTCTTTAAAGGTTAAGGGAGGTACATGAGTAGCAATGCAGGTGGCCTCTGGGAGACGGAGGGGCTCCAAGCAGACAGGCAACAAGGAAAGAGATACCTCAGACCTACAGCTGCAAGAAATTGGATTTTTCTTACAACCCAAATGAGCTCTGATCCCAGCCTGGCCTTCAGGCCTTCAGGTCAGACTTGTGACAATCCAGCCAAATCCACCTGGATTTCTGACTTACAGAACTTGCACAGAGTAAATGAATGTTGTTTAAGTCACTGAGTGTGTGGTAATTTGTTATGCATCAATAGGAATACAATGACTAGGTAAAACTCCTATTAATCATAAAGGAATAAGTGAATCAACACACTAACAGAAGATTTATCATCATCAATAGTTAATGCCACACTACACTGACATATTTTTAAATAGCGAAGGCAAAATAACTCTCAGCATAGAAGTCCATACTATATAAACTCATACTCAAGAGTGAAAATAAAGATAATTTTAGGTGGATAAGATAAATAGCTTACTACACACAGACTCACTGATGGAAATTCTAAGAGAGGTACTTCACCAAAAGGGAGATTGAACATTAAAAAAATGGAATTAAATTCAAAAAAGAATAGTGAGTAAATAAGTTACAAATATGTAGTGAAATCCTAGTATGTTTTGATTAAATATAATAATGATAATGATGACTTATTTGTATCAGGTTAAAATTCAGGAGTAACTGAAAGCCAAATGATAATGCTATGGAAGAGTGAAGAAAAGAGTATAAGGTTTAATGGTCTAAGATCCATAAATTGTTAGAAGAAGATTATGAGTACTTTTATCTCTAAAATTGTAACTTTATCTACATTTAATTTTAATAATTTAATAAATCATAATATAATAATTAAAGAATATAACTAGAACATAGAATGACCAAATTGATAGAAGGAAAGAAAAAATAATGAAAGCACAATCAATATGATGGAATACATGAAAGTAGAAAGAGAAAATACTGAAAAAGCATGATAAATAGAAAAAAACAAAACAAAATGGTAGAGTTTAGTCTAAACATATCAGCAAACATATTATAAGTATATAAACATATTCAATTCAACTACTGAGAAACTCTCGAAGTTACATATTTTAAAATTCCATTGGCAGGCTGTTTTCAGGAGACCAAATTAAATAAAAGGTTGAAAGTAAGGGGATGAAAAGTTACATTAGATAATGTAATAGAATAGAATGTTGGTATAGCAGTTATAAAACAGTAAGGACTGAATTTATGGTTAAGAAATATTAACGGGGACAATATGCTATTTATTAATGATTAAAAGAAAAGCACAGCTAAGTCAGTGTAATTAGTTCTCATCAACCCAAAATTATTATAGAAGTTTATACATGAGTTCTGTCATGTACAGTCTATCAAATGTCAAGCATTTGCTTGTTTGTTTACCCAAGCAGTACATAAATATAACCCAAGTTGGGTAATTTCCAGGCACCATACATCCTTTGTCTTTACTAATTATACATATCCTATCTTTTATTAGAGTCAGCCATTTTATTCCTTGTTTCCTCAGAGTAGACTTCCAATAAGTATTTATTAAATGAATAAAAGACTAATTTGCTAGAAACTAAATTACTATATACTAGTAGCCTGGTTTTCAGTGGATTACTTTACCAAACTTAGCTGTTCAAACAGTATCTAGATATTGTGAATTATTCATTCTTAATTTTCAACATGTATCTTAAGATGCCTTCCAATTTACCTACCTGCTAGCATTTCTGGGAGTGCTGCCTTCTGATCTGGATATTAAAAAAAAAAGTAAAATAGTGTCCAAAGTTAGTCCTAAGAGTGCTTGCCAACTGCATAAACAAAAGTCAGGCCATTTTATAAGCAGTATTATCTCTTTTACAAGGTAAGTTACCAAAAAAGAAAATAATGTCCAAGGTCACTGAACAAAGATGCAAATAAATAACATTCTTATTTACTTATATACCTCATCCACAAAGAGTGCATTTCAAACTTGTACTAAAGAAATTATCAAGAAGGCACAAATTTTCTTTTCCCTTATCACTTCTAAACACAGAATATAGGTTTGACCCTGCATTCCTGATTCTGACCTTTATACCCCAACTTTTAATTTTTTATTCATTGATAAAGAAATGCTACATTTTATAAGTTAAAACCCATACTGACTTCTAGACAATCTGACAGAATGAGCTGGTGGGACAATTCCCCTTTCCATTCCTCATAGAGGAGTGCTGAAAAAAAATAAGACAAACAGTTAATACATAACTGAGGTTAAAAACAAGAAAAGAATTCTCCTGGTGCTAGTAAAAAAATGAAGAAACTGAGAGTTCAAAGGGTAAACAGGAGATGAAAGTGAATGATTGCAGAGGTGTCTAAACCAGTGATATGACTTTGGGACTAGAGATTTAATAGCCATTCCTTAGAAGTTATGAGGCCTTTGCATACAAGGAAACTAAGTGAGCTCCTTAACTGGAGCCATTTAACCTGGGAGCCATGAATGTCCATACCACCCATTACACAGGGATAGTAAAAATTCTGACCAGTGGCCTTAGGAATGCAGCAGGGAAAGGGGGATATGCAACAGGAATAGATGGGGGGAAATGCATCACTGCAGAGTCCCAAGCCTACAAAAAATGTACTTTCAGGGCCCCAGTCACACTCCTACAAATTCTTGGAACACCATGCATAGCAGCTGTTCCAAATATTTTTGCTTTAAAAGAAGCAAAAATGAAACCGCCCACATGTGTATGTCTTCAACACAGGGCATGCAGAATTCTCATGGGAAAAGCACAGACACTGAAAGGAAAAGACACTGAAGAGAAAAGAAGTTTGTACGATTACAAACCCCTAATAGATAATGTCAACAGCCAGAGCAAAACAATGAGTTCACACACCAAGAAATACAAATGATTAAAAAACTTGGAGAATATTTACAATCTCCATAGAGATTTCTGCAAGAATAGAATCCATAAGTCTAGAACAGGACAGAGAAGGAAGAATTGGTGAAATGAGAGTGATCTGAGGAAATCAAACAGAATGTGAGATGGAGAGAGAGCTATGAAAGTGCAGTTACAAACCATAAATACACACTTCCAATTCCGGTCAAGATGGAGTAACAGACTGGATTTACCCTCCTGCCTGAAACAGATGAATATCTGGACAAAATATATTAAATGCTGGTTTTCAGACACTGAATATTAGGCAGGATAGTGATCTATGAGAGAAGGGAATAAAGGTGAGACCTGTGATTGCCCGTGCCTGAGGAGAGTTGCCTCCTGTAGCACAGCAAGGGAAACCCAGGCAAAGCCAGAAGTCTCCCTGAATTGAGGTAATAGGGTCTGGGGATGCCAAGGCAGCTACACTTCTCAGGGCAGAATACCAGAGAAGAAAGGAGGTGCACAGAGAGCTCCTGATATCTGTGGAGGGTCCTCTTTGAGTGTTCTTCAGAGTACCAATCACTGAACGCAAGTGAAGAAACTCCCTGAGGCAAAGAAAAATTATTAGAACTTAATAAAGGAATCAATCTCTTGTACTCATATAGGAACAGGAATACTTTGTGTTCCCACCATCTGAGTTGAAAAATCTCATAATTCACAGTGAGTTTGGTAGAGTTACATGGAAGGGTATTGCCTCCGTAGTGCTAACCATTCTGGTCCTACTTAACGAAGCTTTAAAGCAATGGTGTTAGAACAACTGGATATTCTTATGCAGGAAAAGAAAAACACTAAATTCATACCCATACAAAACTTAGTTCAAATTGGATATAAGCCTAAATGCAAAACCTAAAACTATAAAACTTTTAAAAGAAAACATGAGAGAAAATCCTCATGAATTTTGGTTAGGCAAATATTTCCTAGATACAACATCAAAATCATGATCTATAAAAGAAGATATTGATACACTGGATTTCATCAGAATTTAAAACTTTTGCTCTTTAAAAGAGTGAAAAGAAAAGCCTTAGACTAGAAGAATATATTTGCAAATCATATATATAATAAAGCACTTGTATCCAGCATTTATAATGAACACTCAAAATACAATAATAAGAAAACAAACAATCCATTTTTTAAATGATCAAAAAGTTTTGACTGACTCAATAATAAAAAGACAACCCAATCAAAAAATGGGGTCTTTCAGCTGAAACTGCCATCTTCCAGTAATTTGTCAAAAAGACCAACACAAAAGAAAAGAGAAGAGGCACCTGCTATACATTCTCTAGACCTTTTAGAAAACATGGGGCTGTTCCTTTGGTCACATACATGGGAATTTACAAAAAAGTGATATTGTAGACAGCAAGGGAACTGGCACTATTTAAAAAAGAAATGTCTCACAAACGTTACAAAAACTGGGAGTCTACAATGTTACCCAGCATGCTGTTGGCATTGTTGAAAACAAACGAATTAAGGGCAAGATTCTTGCCAAGAGAATTAATGTACTTATTGAGGATATTAAGCACTCTAAGAACCAAGATAGCTCCCTGAAATGAGTGAAGGAAATATGATCAGAAAAAGAAGGAAGCCAAAGGGAAAGGAACGTGGGTTTGACTGAAGCACCAGCCTGATCCATCCAGAGAAGCACACTTTGTGAGAACCAGTGAGCTGGAACCCATTCCCTATGAAATCATGCCATAATAGATGTAAAAATAAATAAAAGACCTCCGGATTGTAATTTTAATTAATTAATTTAAAATGGGTAAAATATTTGAATACACACTTCTCCAAAGAAAATGTACATCTGACAAATAACCACATGAAACAACTGTCAGCATCATTAGTCATTAGAGAAATGCAAATTAAAACCATAATGAGATGCCACTGCACACTATCGGAATTGCTAAAATTAAAAAAATATATGACCATATAAGTGTTGGTGAGAATGTGGAGGAACTATAACTCTCATACTAGTGGTTGGAATATAAGACAGAAGAACTGCTTTGCAAAACAGTTTAGCTCTTTCTTTAGAAGTGAAAACATATACCTACCATATTACCCCGTCGTTCCAGTCCTGGGTATTAACTAAGAAAAAGAACGCATATGTTCACATAGAAATTTGTATGTAAATGTTCATAATGGCTTTATTTATAGCAGCCAAAAACTGGAATGCATCCAAATAACTATCAATAGATGGAATGGATGAACAAATTATGGTATAATCATACAAATGAATACTTATCAGCAATAAAAGGAAAAAAAAATGATCACACAAGAACACAAGTGATCACACAAGAACACAAATGATCACACAAGAACATTGCAAAATAATCATGGTGAGTGAAATAAATCAGACAAAAAGAAGAGTACATACTGTATGATTCCATTTATATAAAATTCTGGAAAATGCAAACTAAGAAAGCAGATCAGCAGCAGTATGGGGATAGAGCAGGTGGAAGAGGCAGGAGTGGGGCTTACAAAGGGGCACGAGGAAATTCGGGGGCATGACAGATATCTTCATAATCTTGATCATGGTGATGGTTTCATCAGTGTTACTTTTCAAATTATCAAAACATACAAAATTATACACTTAAAATATATGTAATTTACTGTGTGTCAATTATACCATGATAGAACTATACATTAGAAAAAGAACAAGCTATTGACATACATAACATCATGGATGAATGTCAAATGCATTATGCCAAAGGAAAGAAGACAGACTCAAAAGATTACGTACTACAGTATACGATTCCATTTATACCAAGTTCTGGAATTGGCAAAACTATAGGCAAAGAAGACATCTGTCAGTGCCGAGAGCTGAAGGTGGGGTGGGAGGGAATTCTGAGGTGATGAAATTGTTCTATGTTTTATTGAGGTTGTAGTAAGTGTATGTATTTGTTAAACTCATAGAATTACATAAACCAAAGAGATTAATTTTACTACATGTAAATTGTATCTCAACTTTTAAAAGCTTCATTCTTAGTGTCAAAAGAAAAGAAGCAAAAGGAGAAGTATAAAGATGAGGAAGAGAACAACCATTGCCACCTACCGTGGAGGCTAGAATGGAAGACCCTAAAATATAGGGATTTCAGAAAAAGAAAAGGGATAGAATGGGGAAGGGTCAATCATTAAAGAGATAATGACTGAGAATCTTCCAGAACTGAAGAAAGACATGATAATTGAAGATTATTGTGAATTCTGAGCTGGAAAAATAAAAACAAACTCATATCAGAACAAGTAATAATTCAGTAACATAATACCTTGGACAAAAGAAAACTTGAGAAGCTAACTTAGAAAAAAAGTGCAAGTATAAAGGTAAAAATGAATTAATTAATCTGACAGCAGACATCTCAACAACAGTAAATGCCAGAATTCAATGGCATCTTAAAAGGGCTGACAGAAATAACTGTCCACCTAAAATTCTATACCCATAGAGAATTTCAAGAGTGAAAGTGAAATAAAACCATTTCCAAGCATATAAGGCAAACAGATGATTACACATAGACCATCACTGTAATAACTACCAAAGCAGGTACTTCTCCAAGAAGATTGAACCTAGAATGAAAAAAGCAGGATTCCAAAAAGAATGGCGATAATTATGGCATTGGTACACAAACCATGTGACAAAATTTCATAATATATACACACACATACTCAAAAATGAGTGTATGTATGTAAACACTGGTGGATATGAATAAGGTCTATAGTTTAATTGATAATACTGTACCAATACCAATTCTCTGGCTGTGAAAATGTGCTATGTTAATGTAAGATGTTATTATTGAGAAAACCTAAGTGATGAGTACAATGGAATTCTGTGCTATTTTTGCAACTTTTTATATTTCTTAAATTATTTCAAAACTAAGTTTAAAAAAGGAATCATAGGGCTTCCCTGGTGGCACAGTGGTTGAGAGTCCGCCTGCCGATGCAGGGGACGCAGGTTCGTGCCCTGGTCCCAGAAGATCCCACGTGCCACGGAGCGGCTGGGCCCGTGAGCCATGGCCCCTGGGCCTGCACGTCTGGAGCCTGTGCTCCTCAACGGGAGAGGCCACAGAAGTAGGAGGCTCAGGTACCGCAAAAAAAAAAAAAAAAAAAAAAAAAAGGGAATCATAAAGAATCTGGGAAATATATCAGGAAATCCTAATAAGTATTAACTAAACATAATAATGATAAGAACACAATAACACAAAACTTATTTGGAGGGAACTGAAAAGCCAAATGACTAACAGATTGAAAAAGATAGGTTAGTGTTAAAGGGCTAAGATCCTTGTGTTATTCACAAGATTATATACAATGATTAAATTAAGACATTATACAACATCAGCTACAAATGCTAAAAGTTAACAAAAATCATTAAAACAATAAAAACAGAATATAAAAATGTACAAAATAGTAGAAGAGAAAAAGAAAAGAAGAAGAAAAAGCACAATCAAGAAAATGGATTTTGAGAAAAGGAAAAAATGCAAAAAAAAAAAAAGAGGATAGTAAGTAGGAAGAAAATAAGATGGTAAATTTCAATGTGAATATATGTCATCATATATTAAGCATATAAATGTAACAAACTCCACTACTGCATTTCATATAAAGGCTGTTTATAATATACCAATTAAAATCAAAGAAAGGTTGAAAATAAGGGATGAAAAATACGTAATAGGTAAGTCTAACTTTCAAAGAACAAGTTGATATATAGCAATATAAGAGTGAGAATAGAATTTAAGATACAATTATTAATGATAAAAAGAAAATACACCAAGAATATATAACTATGTTGAACTTTACGCATTTAGCCACTGCCTCAGGGTATATAAAGCAGAAGTCTCAACAATCAAAGAGAAAAAGCCATGACATATTGGAAAACCTTAGTTTGCCTCTCATAGAAAATGAATTATCAAGTAGAGAAAAAATTTAAAAACCCAGTAAGTATAAAGATGATTTGAAACAGCACAATTAAAAAGTCTGTTCTCAAAACAAAGAAAAAAACATACTGTATCACATTAATTGAAGCATGCATATCAAGCATACATTTTTACAAAAAAATGACTTCCTTTCTGGTTCCAACATTTAAGAGTCTAAATCAGAGACAAAGCTTTCCCAGTAAGGTAATAAAATTGGAAAATAACTTTTACAGCAACAAAAATAAATCATATAACTGAAAACTAAAGACCATGATTTGTTCATGATTTAAATAAGAAATCGTGCTGGAAGTTTCTAATTTTTTAAACTGAATATCAGCTGTGTCTTAAAAACTGGAGAATGTAGATGAAATGATATATAAGGGAGAAAGTTTTCACTTTAAAAGCATATTAGGAAAATAAGAAAAATTGAACATTAATAAACAAAGCATTAGACTCCACAAAGGTAGAATTAACAAACACATAGCAAAGGTGAAGAGAGTAGCAAAGAGGAACAGAGCATAAGTTAAGGATAATAAACACAAGGAAATATAGGGATCTCAACAGAATGACAAATTATATTTTTAAATTACTAATAAAATAGAAAAACCTCTGAGAAGGCTGCTTATAAAAAAGAAAAAGGAAAAACAAACTTAGAAGGGTAAACATATGTATAAAGTATAAATATTTAAAATTATATATAATTCTAGATATGGCACAGGGATGTAGCCACGTGTAGTAAAAATATGTGATACACACCAGCTTTCAGTGCAGAGGCTGTTCTCCGCAGAGAGGGAGATGGGGATTGCAGCTGTATATACAGCGGTTTATTTCATAAGAGAAACAAAATATTCATGTTTATTTCCAGTGGTGGGCAAATGGTTGTCACCTTGTTCTGTCTTTGCTTTTGAACTATATTTTTAAATAAAAATATTTTATATACTAAATTATAAATTTGCTTTCTGAAGACTTTTCCCAGAGAATATTTTTAAAATTATTTCTTACATGAGGCAGCAATGCAAATTGAAACATTTCATTTGTGATATGGCTCATAAATCTGCATTACAAATAAATACTTCTGGTACTTCTCCTGTAGGTGACACGGATCACTGGGCACTTGAAAGCAATAGATATGGATACATTTTAGTTCTTCCTCTCTCAATTACCAAGGCGATGACATTGGCAAGTCATTAATACCACATTCCAAAATTTTTGCATCTTTAAAATAAGGATATTCAAAACTATCTCAAATAATTAAATGAGATACTGATGTAGCATTCAAAATTCCTGTAAAATGTAAAGTATTATGGCTGCTCATAATATTTCCTTATATGTGACTAGATTTAAATGGTACTAAAGTTTAACTTCAGAACACAAATTCAATTTACTCGCTACTTTGGGGTTCCTCTTTCTTGCTGAACCACTTTTTCAAAGGCTTCCATGAAACAGCTACTATGGTTGCTACGATGAGAACAGGTAAAGCAATGTAGATACCCAAAAGCCACTGCTTCTTCCCAGCCTTCTCAAAACCTCTTTCCTTGATTAAACCTAAAAATAAAAATACATTAAAAAATCAGAGTAAAAAAATTAAGCTGCCTACTTTTACTTTCAAGTTACAGCAAACTAATTACAATGTTCTTAATTTTATTGTTATTCAAGGAACATGGAAAAATAATATTAGAATCATAATACTTGAGACTATCTCTATAAACTCTCATTCTAAAAGACTAGAAACTAAGTTCCAGAAAGTTCCAACGTATTCTACATTATACAGCAGCTACAGCAAAATCCCACTATAAGTGGGACCCCAAAACTTCTATGATATATAATCTGTTTGTAAGGTTATCCAACAGACTTGCATTGTTACAAGGTGCATTATCACAGAATTCCACTATATCTGTGCATATCCTGTTTTTCTTTATTAGACTGTTGGCTCTTTGACATTTAGGGATCTGTTTTTACATGCAGAGTCACTGCAGTGCTACTAAAACGTCACTGCCATAAAAAATAGGAGACTTGATTCCTAATCCTAATTCTGCAGCTAGTTAGCACTGGGTATTCTTTAAATTCCATGAGGAGTGGGACTTTGTTTTGCTTACTGTACATGCCTAGTGCCATATGATGAGCACCTGGTATATATTAGGAATTCAATAAATATTTGCTAAATCAATGAATGAATGACGAAAACTAAAGTCATGGTGAACAAACAGAATATTGTTTTAGCCCCTTCTGTCATCTCTTTAGCAGCAATTAATAGATTTTTATCATTTAAACTATAAACGCCAGACTAAAAACATATCTTCTATTTCCTTTATTTCTTCTATAACAGACACATATTAACAGTGCTGGACACAGGGTGTGTTGTTTGTATAGCGCTGAGACCACAGGATCAGGCATAAAAGGGGGAAAAGGTTGAAAGATAGTTTAAAGGAGAAAGTCAGACATAAGTAAGTAAAAATTTTAAAAGATACCCTCAACTTCAATCATATTCAAAATTAATATTAGGACAAAAAGCAAGATTAAGAAAGCATATTTGGCATCTATTTCTTGAGGCAGCCTATTTACCTTTTAATTACAAATACTGGTTTCTTTCAAAGTGTCAAAAATCGAACTTTGTCTTTGTGAAGGTAAGCAATTTGAGAATTTTATTAACTGGATACAAGAAGAGATAGATACTTGCCCTGTCCCCCAGGCAATCTGGAAGATATTCTGGAGCGCGCTCGGCAATCTGGAGGGCTGTAGCCACTAGAACAGTTGCACGTCATCTCAGAAGTGCACACCTAGAATCATTTTTTTAATTCAAATGATCATTTAAAAATATTCTCTCATAGAAAGTAAAATTATCAGATGGATCACCAAGCTTACTTTTGTATTTTCATCTAGTGTAATTTTATTTGATTTATTTAGAGAGAGAATTCTACAAATTGAATGCTTGGTTTTTTAGCCTAAAGTGCACACACGCGCACACACACACGCTAAAAAGCAGCTGTAAAGTGAGGCACACAATATTTGCACCTGGAAAATTTAACACCTTCAAATGTTCACCTGAAAATTTAGTGTGCAATTTCAGAAACACCTACATAAATTCTAATGAAAATGAGACCATTCCAGTGGTGTGTTAGAGCCAGCCAGTATCAGCTCCCAGGGCTGAGTGTGTAACATCTCTTCCCATCTCCAAGTTCAGTGACATCATGGGGTAGTTTGAAGTATCTGTACTTACAAATGAGGACTTTACCCTTCCTCACACCAGTTGGTAAACATGTACTAGCATAATACTGCCCTTGACCAGGATCAGGTTTGTTTAATTTGTTAGCTTTTGTTTGTTTGATTTTTAAGCAAAGGTTTTTCTGTATTCCAAGAGGGCATCAGATAATTAATTTCTGTAATTAATTAATTAATAATAGCAAACAACTTTATGGTGCTCACTATGTGTGAGTCTCTATTCTGAGCACTTTATATAGATTCACTCATCAAATCCTCACAATAGCCCTATAAGGTTGGGACTATTATTATTCCTACTTTACAGATGAATAAACTGAGGCATATTTAACTTGCCAAAGGTCACATGGCTAGTAAGTGATGGAGACAGGATTTAAACTGAAGCTATCTGGTTTCAGAGTCTCTGCCCTTGACCACTATGCTATGCTACTTCTCAAAATAATATAAAACATCTCTCAATTTCTAAGATCTCAATTTAAGAACATGAATCTAATTTTATGGCTTAAATGTACAGGAAAAAAGTATTCTGTTTGGGGTATCCATTGCCTTAGCTCTATCACATAACCTTCATGTTGTTGTGTGTGTATGTGTATGTCTACTGTGAAATACCTCACAGAAATATTTCGTCCTTCTCAGGAGACACCATGTTGTCACTTTGTCATAATATTGTGTTGTTACTTTTGGATCACTTGGTTAAGGTGCTGTCTTCCAAGTTTTTTCCACTGTAAGTTACCATGCCTCCATTTGTAATTAATAAGCAATTTGTGAGGAGATACTTGTGAGATTATGAAAGTATCTGGGTCCTCGTAAAACTTTCACCCACTAGTTTTAGCATCCATTGATAATTATTTAACTCCATTATTCCTTCTATATTGTTTATACTATAAAAAAGAGTTTTCCCATATCTCCATTTATCTATTCAGTTACTGTTATTGGTAAACATATTACTGATCTAGTCAAAGGAGCTTTGACAAGGGTGCAAGACCACTCAATGGGGAAAGGAGAATCACTTCAGCAAATGGTGCTCGGAAAACTAGATACCCAATGCAAAAGAATGAAGTTGGACCCTTATCTCACACCATATATGAAGATTAACTCAAAATGGATTAAATACCTAAATGTAAGACCTAAGACTATAAAACTCCAAGAAGAAAACATAGGGGGAAACCTTCATAACATTGGACTTCACAATGATATCTTGGATATGACACTAAAAGCACAAGCAACAAAAGTAAAAATAGACAAATGGCTATACAATGAACTTACAAATGTTTGTGCATCAAAGGAAACAATCAACAGAGTGAAAAGGCAACCTACAGAACAGAAAACTTGCAAACCATATATCTGATAAAGGGTTAATATCCAGAATATACAACGAACTCCTACAAGTCAACAAAAAAAATCAAATAACCTAACTTTAAAATGGGCAAAGGACTTGAGTAGATATTTCTCCAAAGATGGTATACAAATGGCCACCAAGAATATGAACAGATGCTCAACACCATTAATCATAAGAGAAATGCAAATGAAAATCACAGCAATAGAAAAAACAAACAACTTCGCCTAAATATGCTATAAATGCCAGAATACATTATTATTGTGTTTACTTTAAAAAGTCAATTGTCTTCTTAAAAGTTTAAATGAAATACACTATTTTATATTTATCCACATCTTTTTCATTTCCAGCACTCTTCATTGCTTTGTGTAGATCCACATTTCCATATGACATTATTTTCCTTCCATCTGAACATAGTTTAATATTTCCTTTAGTGCATATCTTCTAGCAACAAATTCTCTCAGATCTTTATATCTGAAAAAATTCTTTTATATCCTTAATTTTTAAAATATTTTCATTGGATATAGAACACTAAATGACAGGTTTTTTCTCACACTTAAATGACGTCATTTAATTTTTTTTGTCTTACATATTTTCTGATAAGAAGCCTGGAGTCATTCTTATCGTTGTTCCTCCAGATGCAATGTACCTTTCGCCTCCGAATACATTTAAAATATTCCCTTTATTAGGGAAAGCGAGTACAGCAAAATGTTAATCATGTTAAATCTAAGTGAAGGGTATGTGGATGTTCATTGTAATAGTCTTCAGTGTTTCTGTAGCTTTGAAATTGTTAAGGGAAAAAATGGGGACAAAAGAACATTTTGCTTTCATGTTTGTTTCGGAATGAATAGGATTGACTGAACACCAATAATTTATCTTTTTATAACTAAAGCAACCACCTCTTTTATTAATTGGAAGCTACCTGTTTCAATCAACCTTGGTTGAGTAGAAATCATAGTATAGATATGGATTTTAGGCCTCAAATCTCTGCTCTTGGTCCTTTGTATATTTTTTATTGCCATTTATTATTGTGACAAGCCAAAGTTGAGCATTTGTTCTTGTGTTCAATATTGTTTGTGGGCATTTGAGACTACCTTCATGAATACATTGGTGTAGACTTAATCACTCAATGTCCCTTTTCAATGTAATAGTTTAACCATCACACACATAGCTATTTCAGTAAACCTCTTTAACTGAGAAATATGGTTAAGTGGTTATGGTCTTAAGATAATAGTAATGAACACATCCGCTATTTTTTTCTTCCCAGAATCTACACTATTCAGCGGGCGACAGTATCTGAAATTTTCTTGGGGGAAATGAATCCTTTATAAATCGGCAGTGTGGTTACTGTGGGACGTGACCCTGCCCAGCTTCCATGCGTCACACTTTCCATGCCCAGAGGTTGGTGCATGAACCGGATCAGGCCAATTAGTCAATGTATTGGAACCCTTTAGAAAGAGAAGCTATTTGTCTCAGAGTTACTGCTGGTAGGATTTAAACTTAGAACTGCTGAATGCCACTTTTACTACCACATGTGTGGAGAGTCTGCATGAAAGTGAATCCTAGAGGGAAGGGAGCCAAATCGAGGGATGGAGGGAGGCAGAATCCTGACAGCATCATCTGAGTCTTGGAATCTAGCCATGCTTGGGCTTTTCAGTTATGCGTATCAGTCAGTAATAATCCTTCTTCTTGATACATTATTAGTTCTTGATTATTATTTTCATTATTATATATCATTATTCATTCTTAATAAATAAAAGTTGTTCTTCAGCCTAAAAAAAAAAAAAACTACTCCCTTTATTGTTGATTTCAGTAATTTGATTATAAGTTGTCTTGGTGTGTATCTGTGTTTTTCTGGCTTGAGATTTATTGAACTTCCTGGAACTTTGAGTTCATGCTTTATCAAATTTTGAAAATTCCTTAAAATTTTTTCTAGCCTCCCCTCTTTCTCTTCTTCTGCAACACTAATTACACATATGCTGAACCATTTGACAGCATCTAATGGGTCACTGATTCATTTTATTTTCAGTCTTTTTTACGTTTTTTGCTTCAGTTTGAATAGTTTCTATTGCCTTATCTTTAAGTTCACGGACATTTTCTTCTGCTTTGTCAGCTGTGCTGTTAATACCATCCAAAGAATTTTTCATTTCAGTTATGGTGTTTTCCTATTTCTATAAATTCCACATGCTTTTTTGTATCTCCCCGTTCTCTTCTTACCATGTTAATGTTTTATTTTAAATCCATGAGAATATTTGTAATAGCTTTTTAAAATCCCTGTCAACTAATTACATCATTTTTAACACTTCCGGGTCTACTTCTATTGACTAAATTTTTCTCCTGGTATGGGTCACATAATTCTCCTTCTTGGTATGTTTGTTACTTTCTAAAATGTTATGATGGATACTGTGAATATCATATTGTAGAATGTGTTGTTTTCCTTTAAAGATTGCCATATTGGTGCTGGCAGGCAGTTAAGTTACTTGCAGAACAGCTTGATCAAGGCTTGTTTTAAAACTTTGATAGGGCAGATTTAGAATATCCTTTTCTCTAAGGCTAGTTTAGTGCTACTAGTAAAGCATGACTCTTCTGGGATCTCTACTGAATGTCCCAGGTTTTCAAAAACACCTCTTTACTCTGACTGATTGTAACTCAAATTAACTCCCAGCCTTCTGTAAACATTGATAATTGTTCAGCTTAACAGTTCTGTCATTCTTTCCCTGGTCTTGTGTGCTTTGATCTTCATCAATAGACCCATAAGGACCTCTGTGCTAATTTCTGAACCTCTTCCTGCATATCAATGCTTCTTCCCTGGAATACTGCCTCACAGATTCCAACCACTTTAATCTCTCATAACGGCAATCTCCTTCTCCTCAAGCTACTGAGCCTGCACTCAGTCCAGATCCCACCCAAGGCGCTGCAGTCCAAACCCTGACAATAGGAGAGCCAGGGAATCACATCTCTTTTGTTTCCCTTCTCTCAGGGAATAAAGCCCTATGCTGCCTATTGTCTAGTATCTGAAAACTGTTGTTTCATACATTTCTTTCCAGTTTTCTACTTGTTTATGGCAAAGCTGTGATTAAATATCCATGTATTCTTCCATACTCCAAAAAATCCATGAACTTCTGAGAAAAGGGTAATTCTTTTAAAAACAGTGGATAGTAGCCTCACTGTTTCTCCACTGTGTCTCTCCCCATGTGAAAAAAAATACAGTGTGTACCCCTAGGGATCTAATTATGGTCTTGAATATCATCTCCTTTTCAAAAGTACCAGAGCTTCTCAGAGTGATTGATTACATAAATAGGGCTGGATAACTCAAGAAGAATCTGAGACACATTGCATCAGAGGGCAAGGCTGACTTCCAAGGTACCTAGGAAATAACCACTATTATTTTCAATTTCCCTTTAAGATCCAGTCAATATAATAAAGCAATAGAAAAAACTGAAAGTACAGCCACTAGAAATAAATGGGTAATTTTACTGTTACTGTTACTTTCAAGAGATGACTGTCTACCAAAAACCTCAAAAATTTTCTATAGTTTAGTAAGTTGCCTGAATAGAAATGAATATGCAAATATCATTAACTTTCTTACACAGTAAATGTAATGAGGAAAGATCCCTAATCACACCAGTAACAAAACTATGTGATACGTATAATTTTAACAAGGATATGCAACATCATGTGAAGAAAACATAAAACTATCCTGAAAATAACAAAGACTTGAATAAATAATCCAAAAATGGGATTATTAGAAAATCTGCCATATCAATATAAATATTTGATTTTTACCAATAGCTATAAAATGTAAAAATATTATACTGGTATGAGGATAGGTCAAGAAAATAAAACAGCCATTATACATATTTGACAAATGAATAATATATATGGAACCACATCTTAGACACCAATGGGCAAAAGGCAGGAATAGATAATTTACTGATCAACACATGGTTATTAAACATATGAATATATATGTATAATTTAACACATCTAGGGGGCTACTGAAATACTCTCCAAAGACAGAGGCCAGTGGACACCTACTTTGTGCTCTATCCCTGCCTCTTTACAGGTCACTGGGATCTCCCAGGAAGGAGCTTGTGCAAGCATGTAGCACCCAGGATTCTGAAATTCCCGCTTAGGGGATACCCCTTGATCTCCTGGCTCTGGAGGCCAGTGGGACTTGCATTCATGATTCCCAGGGGGCTGTAATAAACAGAAAGACAGTTTTGAGCTGGCAACCACCCCCAGGGCATATCACCAAGACAGAAGACTGAAATATACCACAGGCCTTTCTATCGAACAGGCTTATTTGCTTTTCTTGAAGCTTCACCCTGAGGGGCAGCCTAACAAAAGAGCCCCAAACTACATGAGGCAAAAACCAATAAAACTACAAGGAGAAACAGATGAATCTACTGTAATAGTTGGAGACTTCAACACCCCACTGTCAGGAATGGACAGATCCAGCTGGAAGAAGAAAATCAGTAAGGACACAGTTGAAATCCACAACACCATCAACTGGATATAATTAACATCTACTCACTACTTCATTTAACAACAGGAGAATATACATTCTTCTCTCCTCACATGGAACCCAGACAGACCACATTCTGGGCCATAAAACACACCTTACCAATATTTAAAAGAAGAGAAATCATACAATGTCTGCTCTCAGATCACAATGCCTTTAAACTAGAAATCAGCACTAGCAAAATAGATGGAAACTTCCCCAATACTTGAAAATTAAACAACACACTTCTACATAACACATGAGTCAAAGAAGAAATATCAAGAGAAGTTTTAAAATATGTTGAATTAAATGAAAGAGGAAATACAGTTTATCAAATCTATGTGATGCAGCAAAAGAGGTCCTTAAAGGAAAATTTCTAGCATTGAATGCATACATAAGAAAACAAGAAAGATCTAAAATCAATCATATAAACTTCTACCTTATGAAACTAGAAAATGAACAGTAAATTAATATCAATATGCAAAGAAAAAATAATTAACAGAGCAGAAATCAATGAACTTGAAAAAAGAAAATCAATAGAGAAAATCAACAAAACCAAATGTGGATTCTCTGAAAAGATCAATAAAATGGAGAAGATTCTAACTGGGCTAAGAAAAAAGAGAGAAGACACAAATTACTAATATCAGACATGAAAGAGGGGACATTACTACAGATCCCATGGACATTAAAAAGATAATAAAGGGATAATATCAAAAACTCTATGCCAACAAATTTGATAACACTGATGAAATAAACCAAGTCCTTGAAAGACAAAATATGACAAAATTCATACAAAAATAAACAATATGAATAGCCTACATTTATTAAATAAATTGAATCAATAATGAACCTTTCATAACAAAAAGCACTGGTCCAGCTGGATTTTCTGGTGAATTCTACCAAACATTTAAGAAATAAATCATACTAATTCTCTACAATTTCTTTCAGAAGTTAGAAGCAGAGCGAATACTTCTTAACACATTTTATAGGCCAGCATTACCCTAATACAAAACACAAAGACATTATAAGAAAAGAAAACTACAGACCAATATCTCTCATGAATGAAGATGCAAAAATCTTCAACAAAATATTAGCAAATCAATTCCAACAACGTATAAGAAATATACACCACAACCAAGTGAATTTTGTCTCAAATACGGAAGAATTGTTCCACATTTGGAAAATCAGTTAATATAATCCATCATAAACCAACAGGCTAAAGAATAAAAATCATATGATCATACCACAGTTACAGAAAATTATATGACAAAATTTAATAGCCAGTTATGATAAAAGACCATTAGAAAGCTGTTAATAAAATAAAACTTCCTCAACTTGATAAAGAATATCTTTAAAAAAAAAAACCTACAATAACATTATGCTTAATGGTAAAATTAGAAGCCTTCTTGCTAAGATTGGGCACCAAGCAAGGAAGTCCCCTCTCACCATTCCTTTTTAACATCATATTGGAAGAAGCAATGAGAAAATAAAAAGTACATAGATTGGAAAGGAAGAAATAAAACTGACTTTGGGAGTAATGAAAGCATCATGATTGCATAATATGTCTCTCTTTTTGGCTCCTCTGTTCAACAACTAAATTTTGGCATTCATCTTTGAACAAAAGCACCTCTGTGCAAGTTGTAGGATCAAGCACCATACACCAAGGGACCCAGGAGGAGTCTTTCCCACCTGTGCATCAGGTAATAGGCAGACAGACCTCAGTATAGGCTGTGGAAGAAGCAGGAGCCAGTGAATAGGCCTCAGCCTCTCTTGGTTGTAGTCAGGGAAAACTTGGAGAGTGCTGACTTGGGCAGACACTCATGGACAAGAGAGCCTTGCAGAAGTCTGACCTTCCTGGTAATAGATGCCTGAATTCCTTTGGAGCAAATATATAAATAAATAAGTTTGGACACATTGGAAAGGGTAAGAGTAACTTTTCCAGCACCACCCCTCCCTCAATGTGACACAGCATGAGGCTGAACTAGCCAGCAGTGACCTCTCAGGGGAAAGGGAAAGCAGTGAGTGAGTGCAAAGCTAACCCAGCTATACAGGACATAGCTGGAGAAATCTCTTTCTTTCCCATAGCACCCAGAGTACCGAGACAGCACCTCTATGACTGGGGGACAGATATCTGGAAAGAGGCAGATAAGAATATCAAAGGGCATTAAAGGGACATGGTTCCTGATGAATGCTTTCAGTACTCCAGCAGAAAGCCTGTCCATGAGGTGCTGTGAGAACTTGTGAGAACTTCACCCAAGGTTCAAGAACTTCACCACCACCTGACCCACAGTCACCTCCAATGCCCCAAGTGCTAAACCAACAACTCCCCCCACTTTTTGGCCTGCTCTTTGTATGCAAATTTGAGTTCAGTGGCAAGAGCAAGGTCTGGTAGACATGGGGTGCCCTCAGAAAATCAGGCCAGTGTCCTTGGGCAAAGGAGAAAGCACAATCATGAGCTGTAGCACACCTTCTGGAAAACAAAAGAGAGGTTTCCAGCAGATGGTTTAGTGAGTTTTTAAGAACCATAGAAGACACACAAACTTAAAATTCTGCCACAAAACGGAACAAGAAATGTGGAGCAGAGATATCCATAAAGTTGGAGAAAGACCTAGACATAAGCAAGACCAGTGAATAAAATCTCCCACCTGAAGACAACTAGTAAAGATTTAAGGAGGTGACTACTATTTCAAATATAAAAAAAGCAATGCAAAACTGCAAGGAATATAAAGAATCAAGGAAGTATGTCATTACCAAAAGATAACAGTAATACTCCAGTAACTGAACACAAAGATACAGAATTTATCAATTTAGCTGATAAAGAATTCAAACTAGCTGTTTTTACAAACTCAACTGCCTATAAGAATCAACAGACATACAAGTCAAAAAAATCAGGATAAACACGTGGATAAAATGAGAAATTTAATGAAGAGGTAGAAACGATAAAAAAGGACCAAAAAGAAATTCTAGAGATGAAGTATGAAATAAATAAAAAGAAAAATGCAATAGGTCATCTACAGCAGAATAGACCAAACAGAAGATAGAATTGGTGATCTAAAGGACAGGAATTTTTAAATAACCCAGTCAATGTAGCCAAAGAAAAAATACTGAAAAAGAGAAAACAAATCATATGTGATCTATGGGAAACCATCAAACATACAGATATTAGAATAATTGGAGTTCCAAAAGGAAAACAGAGAGAGGAAAGGGGGCAGAAAGTCTATTTAAAAAAATAATAGCTGAGAACTTCCCAAAATTGGGAGAGACTGAAACATCCAGTCACAAAGCAAATAGATCACTCCATTATCTCAATGCAAAATGACCTTCTCCAAGATGTATTATAATTACATTGACAAAAATCAAAGACAAAGAGAGAATCGTAAAATAAAGCAAGAGAAAAAAAAAGATTGTAATCTACAAATAGAAACCCAGTAGGTACAGGCCAGGACAGAATAAAATGATATATTCAGTGTGTTGAAAGAATAAAAAAGTCAGTCAAGAATACTTTAACTGGCAAACATATCCTTCAAAAGTAAAAGAGAAATAAAAACTCTCCGAGACAAACAAGAACTGAGGAAATTCATCACCACTATACCTGCCTTACAAGAAATGCTGAAAGAATTTCTTCCACCTGAAATAAAAAGATGATAATTAGTAACATGAAAACAAACAACACACTCACAAAGGTAAATACACAGATTTTAAAAACGAAATCTGTAAGGGAATGGTGTGTTAACTACTGAACAACAGTATACAGGTTAAAGGGAAAAAGTATTAAAATAACTATACTTACTATAATTTGCTAATGCATGCACAATATGAAAAGAAGTAAATTTTGACATCAAAAACAAAAAAGGGGGAGATAGTAGGGTAGAGCTTTTGTGTGTGATCCAAGTTAAGTTACAATCAGCTTAAAATGGACTGTTTTATCTATAAGATGCTTTATGTAAACCTCATGGTAACCATGTAGCAAAAACCTATAGTAGATTCACAAAGGATAAACAGAGGGCAATCATAGCATACCACCATGGAAAGTCATGAATTCATAAAGAGGCAAAAAGAGAAGGAAAAAAAGAATAAGGGAACTAAAACAAACTACAAAAAACAGCCAAAAAGTAATGAAAGAGATGGCATTACTAAGTACTTACATATCAAT
The DNA here is from genome assembly GCF_000442215.2 of Lipotes vexillifer. NCBI lineage: Eukaryota > Metazoa > Chordata > Mammalia > Artiodactyla > Lipotidae > Lipotes > Lipotes vexillifer. Next base: position 147,262 of record NW_006797683.1, read on the forward strand.
AGTTACCCTAATACATGAAATTAATTAATCAATCAAAGGTCAGAGTGGCTGAATGGATGAAAAAACAAGACCCAACTAAGTCTGCCTTCAAGAGAATCACATAGCCTCAAAGAGATGTAAAAATATCCCACGTAAATGGAACCCAAAAGAAAGACGGGGTAGCTATACTTATATCAGACAAAAAAAGGCTTTAAGCCAAAAAATGGTAACAAGACAAAAAGAAGATCATTATGTAATTATAAAGTGGTCAACTCTGCAAGATATAACAATTGTGAATATACACACCCAACATCAGAGCACCTAATATACTAAGCAAATACTGAAAGGAGAAATTGACAACAAGACAATAATAGTAAGACACTTCAATACTCCACTTTCAACAATGGAAAGATAATCCAGACAAAAAATCACAAAGAAATGCTGGACCTGAGCTATACTTCATACCAAATTGACCTAACAGATACATATAGAACATTCCACCCAAGAGCAGCAGAATACATATTCTTCTCAAGTGTACATGGAACATTACCAAGGATAGGTCATATAAGCCACAATACAAATTTTAGCAAATTTAAGAAAATTGAAAACATACAAAGTATCTACTTGACCAACACGATATGAAACTAGAAATCAACAGCAGGAAAGCTGGAAAATTCACAAACATGTAGAAATTAAACAACACACTCCTGAACAAACAATAGGTCAAGAAAGAAATTAGAAAGGATATTTTAAAATCTTAAAACAAATAAAAATGGAAACAACACAGACAAAAACTGGGGTTCTGTAAAAGCAGCTCTTAGAAGTTTATAACAATAAATGCATATATTAAGAAAATATAAATAATCCTAAAATTTATAAGGAACCATAAAAGACCTAGAATTGCCAAAGCAACCCTAAGGAAAAAGAACAAAGCGGGAGGCATAATCCTCCCAGACTTCAGACAATATTACCAAGCCACAGTAATCAAAACAGTGTGGAACTGGCACAAAAACAGATATATCAATCAATGCAACAGAAGAGAGGCCAGAAATAAACCCACACAGTTATAGTCAATTAATCTTTGACAAAGGAGGCAAGAATATACCATGGGAAAAAAGACAGTCTCTTCAGCAAGTGGTGCTGGGAAAGTTGGACAGCTTCATGTAATGAATGAAGTTAGAACACAGCCTCAAACCATAAAAAAATTAAACTTGAAATGCCTTAAACACTTAAACATAAGCCTAGAAGAGATAACAGGCAAAACATTCTCTGACATAAAGCGTACCAATGTTTTCTTAGGTCAGTCTCCCAAGACAATAGAAATAGAAACAAAATAAACAAATGAAACCTAATCAAACTTACAAGCTTTTGCACAGCAAAAGAAACCATCAACAAAATGAAAATAAAACGTACAGAATGGGAGAAAATATCTGCAAACCATGTGACCAACAGGGCTTAATTTCCAAAGTATACAAACAGCTCATAAAATGAAATATTGAAAGTTTATAGCAATACAGTCATACAGCAGGGGAAAAAAAATCTCAAGTAAGCAACCTAACCTTACACCTAAAGCAACTAGAGAAAGGAGAAGAAACAAAACCCAAAGTTAGTAGAAAAAAATAAATCATAAAGATCAGAGCAGAAATAAATGAAATCAGAACAAAGAGACAACAGAAAATATCTATGAAACTAAAAGCTGGTTCTTTGAAAAGATAAACATAATTGATAAACCTTTAGACAGACTCATCAAGGAAAAGTAAAAAAAAAAAAGGAGAGGTCTCAAATCAATAAAATTAGAAAAGAAAAAGAAGTTACAACTGACACCACAGAGATACAAAGGATCATAAGAGACTATACAGGCCAATAAAATGGAAAACCTAGAAGAAATGGACAAGACTGTACCAGGAAGAAATAGAAAATATGAACAGACCAATCACAAGTTCTAAAATTGAAACTGTAAGTAAAAAACTCCCAACAAACAGAAGTCCAGGACCAGATGGCTTCACAGGCAAATTCTACCAAACATTTAGAGAAGAGTCAACACATACTCTCTGAAACTCTTCCAGAAAACTGCAGAGGAAGGAAGACTCCCAAACTCATTCTGTGAGGGCACCATCACCCCAATAGCAAAACCAGACAAAGATATCACATAAAAAGAAAGTTACAGGCCAATATCACTAATGAACATAGATGCAAAAATCCCCAATAAAATACTAGTAAATCGAATCCAACAAAACATTCAAAGAATCATATACCATGATCAAGTGGGATATATCCCAGGGATGCAAGAATTTTTCAGTATCCACAAATCAATCTGTGTGATACACCACATTAGCAAATTGAAGAATAAAAACGATATGATCATCTCAGTAGATCCAGAAAAAGCCTTTGACAAAATTCAACACCATTTATGATAAAAACTCTTCAGGATGTGGGCATAGAGGGAAAATACCTGAACATAATAAAGGCAATATATGACAAGCCCACAGCTAACATCATACTCAATGGTGAAAAGCTGAAAGCACTTCCTCTAGGATCAGGAATAAGACAAGGATGTCCACTCTCACCACTATTATTCAACATAGTTTTGGAAGTCCTAACCATAGCAATCAGAGAAGAAAATGAAATAAAAGGAATACAAATTGGAAGAGAAGTAAAACTGTCATTATTTGCAGATGATATGGTACCATACATAGAAAATCCTAAAGGGGCTACCAGAAAACTACTAGAGTTCATCAATGAATTCAGTAAAGCTGCAGGATACAAAATTAACACATAGAAATCTGTTGCATTTCTATACACTAATAACAAAATACCAGAAAGAGAAAATAAGGAAACAATTCCATTAACCATCACATCAAAAAGAATAAAATACCTGGGAGTAAACCTACCTAAGGAGGCAAAAGACCTGTACTCCAAAAACTGTAAGATGCTGAGGCATGATATCGAATATGACACAAACACATGGAAAGATATACCATGTTCTCTGATTGTCAAAATGACTATACTACCCAAGGCAATCTACAGTCTCAATGCAATCCCTATCAAAATACCAATGGCATGTTTTGCAGTTCTAGAACAACAAAAAAAATCTTAAAATCTGTATGGAAACACAAAGACCCTGGAGAGCCAAAGCAAGCTTGAGAAAGAAAAACAAAGCTGGAGGAATCAGCTCCCTGACTTCAGACTATATTATAAAGCTACAGTCATCAAAACAGTATGGTACTGGCACAAAGACAGACTTACAGATCAATGGAACAGGACAGAAAGCCCAGAAATAAACCCATGCACCTATGGTCAATTAATTTGTGACAACGGAGGCAAGACTATACAATAGAGGAAAAACAATCCCTTCAATAAATGGTGCTGTGAAAACTGGACAGCTATGTGTAAAAAAATGAAATTAGAACATTCTGTAAGACCATACACAAAAATAAGCTCAAAATAGATTAGACCTAAATGTGAGAGAGGACACTGTAAAACTCTTAAAAGAAAACATAGGTGGAACACTCTCTGACATAAATCAAAGCAATATCTTTTTTGATCTGTCTCCCAGAGTAATGGAAATAAAAACAAAAATAAACAAATGGGACCTAAATAAGCTCAAAAGCTTTTGCACAGCAAAGGACACCATAAACAAAACAAAAAGACAACCCATAGAATGGGAGCAAATATTTGCCAATGATGTGACCAACAGGGGATTAGTCTCCAAAATTTACAAACAGCTCGTGCGACTTAATATCATCAAAAGAAAACAACCCAATCAAAACATGGGCAGAAGACCTAAATAGACATTTCTCCAAAGACAACATACAGATGGCCAAGAGGCACATGAAAAGAAGTTCAACATCGCTAATTATTAGAGAAACGCAAATCAAAACTACAAAGAGACATCACCTCAAACCAGGCAAAATGGCTATGATCAAAAAAATCCACAAATAATAAATGCTGCTGCAGAGGGTGTGGAGAGAAGGGAACCCTCCTACACTGTTGGTGTCAATGTAAATTGGTGCAGCCACTATGGAGAACAGTATGGAGGTTCCTTAAAAAACTAAAAATAGAGCTACCATACGATCGTGCAATCCCACTTCTGGACATATCTCTGGAGAAAAACATGGTCCGAAAGGATACATGCACCCCAGTGTTCACTGTAGCACTATTTACAACAGCCAAGACATGGAAGCAACCTAAATGTCTATCAAAAGAGGAGTAGATAAAGAAGATGTGGTACATATATACAATGGAATATTACTCAGCCATTAAAAGGAATGAAATAATGCCATTTGCAGCAACATGGATGGACCTAGAGACTGTCATGCTGAGTGAAGTAAGTCAGACAGAGAAAGAGAAATATGATATTGCTTATATGCAGAATCTAAAAAGAAATGATACAAATGAACTTATTTATAAAACAGAAACACTCACAGACTTAGAGAATGAACTTATGGTTACCGGTGGGGAAGGGTCGGGGGAAGGGATAGTTAGGCAGTTGGGGATTGACATGTACACACTGCTATATTTAAAATGGATAACCAACAAGGACCTACTGTATAGCACAGGGAACTCTGCTCAATATTATGTAACAACATAAATGGGAAAATAATTTGAAAAAGAATAGGTACATGTATATGTGTGACTGAATCACTTTGCTGTACATCTGAAAGTAACACAACATTGTTCATCAACTATATTCCAATATAAAATTAAAAGTTTTAAAAAGAAAGAAAAAATACATGCAGCCCAATATTCACTGCAGCACTATTTACAATAGCAAAGACATGGAAGCAACCTAAATGTCCATCAACAGCGGAGTGGATAAAGAAGATGTGGTACACATATACAACGGAATATTCCTCAGCCATAATAAAGAATGAAATAATGCCATTTGCAGCAACATGGGTGGACCTAGGGATTATCATACTAAGTGAAGTAAGTCAGAGAGAGAAAGACAAATATCATATGATATTGCCTATGTGTGGAATCTGAAAAATGGTACATATGAACTTATTTACAAAACAGAAAGATTCAGAGATGTAGAAAACAAACTTATGGTTACCAAAGGTGAAAGGAGGTGGGGGAGGGATAAATTAAGTGTTTGGGATTAACATATACACACTACTGTATATAAAATAAATAACTAATAAGGACCTACTGTATAGCACAGGGAACTCTACTCAGTATTCTATAATAACCTATATGGGAAAAGAATCTAAAAAATAACAGATATATGTATATGTATAACTGATCCACTTTGCTGTACACCTGAAACTAACACAACATTGTAAATCAACTATACTGCAATTAAAAAATAAATAAATAAAAATAAAATAGGGGTGTTCTACTATCACTTGAGATTGACAATCCAACCTTCTATCCACTGCACTTTTACTTTTTTGGTATGGGAAGTAAATTGGCCTCATTGGGGGAAAAAAAGAAAAGTCTATTACAAAATGAGGGATAAAACCAATAGTTTTCCCCCACCCTATATATTCATAGACACACAAACTTTAGCTTAATTATCTTCCCATAACGAACAGGTTAATGTATTTATTGGAATATTTAATACCTCTGAAAAGTGCCCAACTGTAATAATAAATTTGTTAGAGTCATCAGCAATTTAATTCTGTATAATGTCTTCTAAAACATATGGCTACAAATTTAGTAACCCAATTCAGCCCCACATTTTAAGTAGATACATGTCCTAGCACAAAGTAGGAACCCAATAAACATTGAATAAATTAACGAATGATGCTGAAAAGTGTCCAAGAGAGGTGATTTGGGAAAACACAAATCATGTGCTTACTTACTCCATGTCCATTGCACTTTAGTGAACACTTATATGATCTGTCTGCAAGTATCCTTGATTCTACACATTCACGATTTACACAAATCTAAAGAGAAACACATACAAAATTTTTTTTTCTGAGTTAGAGGAGTACAGTTATTGTAACATTACCATCAGTAATTTTATAACATAAGACCACAGACATTCAATGCAGTAATTTCCATTAAGTACTGCTTTTGCTGTAACCCACAAATTTTTATATGTTGTATTTTCATTTTCATTTAATTAAAAATATTTTTCAATTTCTCTTGAGATTTCTCCTTTGGCATAAGTGTTATTTAGAAATGTGTAGTGTAAGCTACAAATATTTGGGGATTTTTCCAATAAGTCTTATGTAAACTATGGGCTTTGGGTGAGGATGATGTAATAGTGTAGGATTGTGGATAGTGTAGGTGTCTGCACTTCTGTGGGGTAAGTGGTTATGGGAACTCCCTGTACTTTCTGCAACTTTTGATGTGAACCTAAAACTTCCCTAAAAAATAAAGTCTATTTTTTAAAATAAATTTTAAAGAAATGATTCAGGCTTCTGGTATTCGGTTCCCCATTTAAGGAGTTTGGAAGTTGACACTCCATCCTAACAACAAGTAAAAAGTTGAACAGACTGAAGAAGCAACAACTCTTTTAGGATCCATAAAAGAAGTGATTTGGGGGCAAACCACTGCCCCCAAACTGGAGAGACAGACAAGCGAACACAGGGAGTCACAGCTTACCAGAGAAAAGATTCACAAGCGGAAACCTCCTCAGGTACCCGTGCCAGCGTCGGAAAACCTGAACTGTAATTGATGAATTGCTGGAGGCTCAATACAGACACCTCTGAGAGTTAGGAACTCCAGGAGAGCCCCACAATTTTGTGAGATGTACATCCAGGAGCTCAGCCAGGTTCTCACAGTAAATATTAGAGAAAAAATTTTCTTGTATTCTGGCAGGAGGAGGGGAAAAGGAACCATTTTGAAGTAGCCAGAGCACTCTGTTCTTAACAAGGCTTGCCCTCAGGAGAAACTAGTTAACTAGAGCCTAATCTGGTGATGTTTTATCAGAGCCTAACTGATCTGGGGGAAGGGAAATACCCAATTTCAGTCAGCTCTAACCTTCCGTGTGTAAGAAGAGAAATACCCAACTCCAGCCCACTCCAGCCATCCTGTCCCATCTAAGGGAGGAGAAAAAACATGAGAAACACTTGTGAAGTTCACAGTTCAGAGGCACAGGTTCACTGAAAGACTCAGACCTGTTCATAGGACTAAAGAACACTTCCCCTTCCCACAACACCTCACCACCACATTTCTAAAGATCTATTTACAGCAGTTCTTTTATCTGGTTCATCATGTCCAGCTCTCAAGAAAACAGATAAGGTTATATACTAAAAGCTAAAAAACACAATTGGAAAAATGGAGAAAGTATCAGAACCATACATGTCATGGATACTGAAATTATCAGACCAGGAGTTTAAAACAACTATGATTAATACGCTAAGGGCTCTCATAGATGAAGTAGACGGTATGCCAGAACAGATGGGACATGGAAGCAGAGAGACAGCAATCCTAAGAAAAAAATAAAAATAAATGCTGGAATGAAAAAAAAAAAAACACTGTAACAAAAATGAATAAATGCCTTTAATGGGCTCATTAGTACACTGGAAATAGCTGAGGGAAGAATCTCTGAGCTAGAGGATATATCAACAGAATCCTTGAAAATGAAAAAGCAAAAAGAACAAAGACAAAAAAATAACACAGAATATCCAAGGACTATGGGACAACTATAAAAGGTATAACATATATGTAATGGAAATGTCAGAAGAAAAAGAAAAAGTAACAGAAGAAATATTTGAAACAATAATGACTAAGGATTTCCCCCAAATTAATGTCAGACACCAAACCACAGTTCCAGGAATCTCAGAAAACAATAAGCAGGATAAATGCCAAACAAACAAACTAACTAACAAACCCCTACACTTAGGCATATTGTGTTCAAACAGAAAATCAAAGAATATATTCTGAAAAGAGCAAATTTTTTTTTTTAAACCGTACCTATAGAGGAACAAAGATAAGAATTACATCTGACTTCTCCTCAGAAACCAGGCAGTCAGAAGAGTGGAGTAAAATATTTAAAGTATTGACAGAAAAAAATCCCCAACTTAGAATATAGAATTCTATACACTGCAAAATTATCCTTCAAAAGTAAAAGAGAGATAAAGACTTTTTCAGACACACAAAAATGGAGGGAATTTTTCGCTAAGAGAGCTGTCTTGCAAGACATGTTAAAAGAAGTTCTTAAGAGAGAAGGAAAATAATATAGGTCAGAAACTAATAGGATGTACAATAGCTTTATGTAAACTATTTTCTTTGTGTAATAAGCATGTGTCAATGTAGGTTGATCAATTGTAACAACCATACCACACTGGTGGGTGATGTTAGTAACGGGGAAGACATGCCTGTGTGGGGCCAAGAGGGCGTGTAGGAAATCCCTCTAACATACTTTCCGTTTTATTGTGATTCTAAAATTGTCCTTTAAAAACAGTCCAAAAAAATGATTCAGGGCAGGGAAATGGGAAAAACAAATGAAACAAGACTGACATAAAAAAAATCAGAATCAAATAATCACTTTTAATTACAATAGCTTGAAATCTAACAAAGCCATCCCTAAGAGCACATTTTAAATAATATTCTGTATTACTGCACATATTGAAAGTTTGCATAGAAAGAAAATCAGTTCAATAATCAGGAGTTTCACTAAATATGCGCTATTATTCGAGTTCCTAAGAAAGATATTAGAAGTTTTCATTAAAATATACTACAGATATCTAACATTCTATTATGGAATGTATTAAACATCCAAATATTAATTCTTTTAAGTATAAAGTATAATAATCAGAGGATTAAGGATACATTCCCAACTCCCTTATTTCTAGCAATATCAACTTCCCTAAGTTGCAGTTTTCTTAAATGAGTACAATAATACTTTTTCTAAACTATTTGAGATTTGTTTCAAGGTTAAAATGAAATAATGTATGTGAAAATGATTTCCTTTCAAACATGAAATCACAACACTCTTCAGAGAAATGGCCTCACAAAACCCTTTCTAAACCCCAACACCCTAACCCTTTTAAGCCTTTAACGTGTTCAGTCTTCTCATTAGTTCTTGGCCTCCGTGGTGTGTCTAACAACTCCTTTTAGAATGTAGAGATTTTGAAGTAAATTTATTCCCTCTATTGTTTTCTCCAGATTTGGTTGGTTAGTCTCATAGATAACAAATTATAATAACAATAAATAATAATAGCCAACCTATATTTAGCTCTTACTATGTGCTGGGCATTGTGCTAAGCACTTTATACTATTATCTCATTTAATCTTTGCAATAACTCCATAGAGTAAATGTTATTATTATCCCCACTTTACATACAGTTGTGATATCTCAGACTGGTTAGGTAACTTTCAAAATGTCAAAAACTAAGAGGTGAAGACTGATTCTTAGCAGCCCCATCTAAGTTGTGCTCTTATCTACTGGGCCGCAAAGAGACATATATTACTAAGTGGGATTTCTTCTTTCTTCTCCAAGAAGAAAAGTGAATTTCCATGTTATGGAATATTTAACTACAAGTACAAGTATTCCCAAGATTTCTCTCTTCCCCACTCCAGCCCCAGAACACTTGGATTTTCCTTGCTCACAACACTGGAATTCTAATGGGGATCAAACAACTCTCATTTCCCTCAGAGACCAACTGAAGCTTATTCATTTTCTCCTTAACCAAATATTTAAGTTTACAAAGCACTAGTAATTAACTGCAATATTTATTAAAGGAATTAATAAAACTAGATTTTTAAAAATAGATTTTAAGTCATTTACCCTCCCAGTATCACAAATAGAGCCACTTTTGACCATCATTGGATCTTCTCCATCTGTCGTTGTGTAGTGCATAGTTATGCATACAGTATTTCGTACAAAAGCATAAATCACAGAAGCACCGTCTCGAAGGAAAGGAGTTTGAAAGGGGTAGGTGCAAATTAATCTGCCACATATAAGATTCCTGCAAACATAAGAAATTATATGATTATTATGCATTAGGCATTTATTAGGAATGCATCAGATTGCTTTCTTTGACAAAAAAGTAAAAATAAACAATGGTTCTCCATTTATGGCAATATATCTAAGGAAAATGTAACACTTTAATGCTAACATTTAAAGTAAAAAGTAAAGCCATTGATACAGGCTTAATAAGCCTGTAGCACAAGAAAGATGCCAAGGCTAGAGATTTTGATTTCAGATTTACTCCCATACACATGTGATACTTGAAACCACTGGAATGAATGACATATATAGAGAAAAACTAAAAAAAGAATCTTACAGAACACAAGAGAGATTATCTTTAATATTTGCATAACATACCTCCATGCACAAAATTTATATCTGCTTCTTTCTCTACCACAGTTCCCAAACCTATCAGTTTGAGACTGTATTTCTTCATAGCAGGCAAATGGAGCATTTTTTGAACCTGTCAAAGTTAGAAATATATTTGGATTAAAACTTCCTTTTTTTCCATCTTCCTCAATTTCCTCATATATTTATGTTTCTTATGCTGTTTTCTCTATTATTATCATCTATTCAAAAGTTTCCTAGTGACGTAAAAAAAAAGAAATGATTAAAGTGAAAAGTAATGCTCATGGTTATTTCTCCTTTTACTTCATTTTCAGTCATTTTCATCACAAAAGATATTATGAGGATAGGGGAGAGCTACAGAAGTGTAAACCTTGAGAGGGCTCTGTGAAAGAAGACAAGAGAGAGAAAACTATACTTGTTCTCCTAGATTCTGAGTAGGAATTTATAAAAAGCCAGGTGTATAAAAAAACCTCATTAAAGAAACCTCATATCTTCAGAAAGTCTGAAGTGAAGGGACCAAAATTGCCAAACTATAAATTTACCTATTTTTCCTTCATTCCTATATTAGTTTTTTTATCATTGTGTAAAAAATCACCAATATATTGACACCTTAAAACAAAACCCACGTCACAGTTTCTGTAAGTCAGGAGTCTGGCAAAGCACAAGCAGGTTTTCGGTTCAGGGTCTCACTAGGCTGAAATAAAGCTCTTGGCTGGGGTTACAGTCTCATTTGAGGCTGGAGTCCTCTTCCAATCTCACTCGTCGTTGGAAGAATTCATTTTTTTGCACCCATTGCTCCATTGTCTTACAATCTGCCAGGGGTTGCTCTTGGCCCCTCAGGTCCTACTCACACGGCCCTCTCACAACAGTGGCAGCTTATTTCTGCCAAGCCAGCAGGAGAAACTTCTGACATCTTCCATCTTCTAAAGGCTCACATTATTAGGTGAGGCCCCATTCAGAATGATCTCCCTTTTGATTAATACAAAGTTGACTAATTATGGACCTTAATTACATCTTTAAAATTCCTTCATATTTACTATATAATCTAATCATAGGAATGATATTCCATCATATATTCACTGGTTCTCCCCCAACTCAGAGAGGGGATTATCCAAGAAATGTACACCAGAAGAATATTGGGGGCCATCTTAGAATTCCACCTAGCACAGTTACCTTCTCCAAAATGAACCTTGCTAAGTCTAACTGCCCATCTATAAAATATAAAAGTAGGTAATAATACCTTCCTCAGTGGATTGTTATGAAACTTAATTAAGATGATGTTTATTTAGTCACTCTTTTTTTAATTAATTAATTAATTTACTTATTTTTGGTTGTGTTGGGTCTTCGTTGCTGTGCATGGGCTTTCTCTAGTTGCGGCGAGCGGGGGCTACTCTTCACTGCGGTGCGCGGACTTCTCATTGCAGTGGCTTCTCTTGTTGCAGAGCACGGGCTCTAGGCTCACAGGCTCAGCATGGGCTTAGTTGCTGAACAGCATGTGGGATCTTCCCGGACCAGGGCTCGAACCTGTGCCCCCTGCACTGGCAGGCGGATTTTCAACCACTGCGCCACCAGGGAAGTCCCATATTTAGTCACTCTTAATTCCCATCTAATCCTTCTCCATTTTCTTTTGAGATTAAGAAGGTTTCTCCTATTTACCAGCTCCTTCTATGATTTACATTTTCCCCACTATCCCCTTTAATTTTTTACCTTCTCCTAATTCTATCTCTTCCCACCATTTTTAAACATTGGTCCATCACAGGTGCTTGTATACATACCGTGAGGACAGGTAGTGGTATTTCTGAGTATTCACAATGTTTATTAGCTCAGTTGTGAATCTGAGAATACCAGGTTAGGAATGTTCTTCATCCAGGCCAATTTTTACTCATTCAAATAGTGCTTCTAAACGTACCAGTGAGCCCTGTATTTAATTTCTCCCTTGAAAACCCTCTCTCATTAGTGTTAGGGACTTTCTTTCAGCTCAGTCTGGGTTTTCCAAGGTGATATGATATTTCCATATCACCTTGGAAAAGGGCAACACTTTGAAAATGTGAAAAAGGGCAACACTTTGAAAATGTGAAATCACATGTCAAATATTTCCTTAAACCCAGTATACTGACCAAGTCTACAAAGTAAGAGAAATTTCCCTTCTATAGTCCAAATAGTGTATTTAGATTCCCTCTAACCTATTATCAAATGCTATGAGGTACCACAAAATAGTAGATGGACTTTCATAGATGTGCATGGCTGGTACTAGGTCAGTAAATGTGGGTGCTGGAAAACTACTGCAAGTAGTTTAGGCAAGACTCATAAATAGCACTGCAGAGTAGGGAGTTTGAGGTTTTACTCCCTTGACCACTACCAGAGATGACTAGTTTACGTTTCCAGTTACATGGACTAGAAGGCCACCCCATCTCAATTGTAATAAAGGGAGCCATTGAAACGTTAGCTAAAGTTTTATCTTTCATAACCTGACATCTTTCTCACCTCATCTCATGACTAATAGGCATTTGCAACTTAACATATCCTAAAACCAAATTCTGTTTTACACCCTAGGCTTCTTTATAGGACCATTAGTCAACCAATGTTCAGGCAAAAACTTAGGAAGAATTCTTGATTTCTTTTTTCCCCCCTCACTACCTGCCTCTACCATCTAATCCAAGTATTATGGACACTGACCCTAAATACAGCCTGAGCATGACCACTTCTCATCTTCTGCACAGCCACCACTCTAGCCTGTGCTATCATCAGTTCTCTTCTAATATGCTACCATAGCTTCTAAACGACTCCCCACTTCCACTCTCCATAGTACATTCTCCATATCGTAAGTCAGAGTGATCTTTTGAAAAAATAAAAATACATCAGCCTCTTACTTAAATATCTCTAGTGGTTTCCCGTTACATTAAGAATAAAATCCAATTTTCTTGCCATGGTCCTTACTCAGCCTGGTTCACTACCTTTCAGCCACACTGCCTTTCTTTTCATCCTTGAACTCACCAAATTCATTCCTAACTCAGAACCATAACATTTGCTGCATTCCTCTGCCCAAAATGCTCTTTCCTAAGATCATCTTCTGGCTTCTTCTTAATATTAAAGTTTCTACTCAAATTTCACTTCCTCACAGAAACCATCTCTGAACACCCTGTCTGAACAGCCTCACCTTCATCATCAGTCTTTTTCCTATCACTCTGTTTGCTGTTGCTTTGTTTGGGGGATTTTTTTGTTGTTGTTATCATACCATTCACCACTAATGGAAATGATTATATTTATTTATTTACTTATTTACTAATTTTTTATTGTTTATGCCTGAACCCTTCACTGGAATATAACCTCCATAAGAATAGGAATCTTTTTTTTTTGTCTTTCCCATCACTGGGTTTCCAGTCCTAGAAGAATGCCTCACCCAATTAAGGTGATAAATAAATATTTATTGAATGAATGAAAAAAATCAACACCTTGGGGAACATATTCCATGATCTGTCTTTCTTATGGAGTTTGACATCCAAAATCAAAACCTCCAATAGGAATTATACCTATTCTATTTGAAGCAATAGAGGTTTTTAAAGATTAACATTTGAAACAAACTCCTTAGTGATCTCTCCCAAATTATGTTTCCAATGTCACCTCACTAATTTCATTAGTTTCTGTTTTGTGGCCTTCTAAATATTTTTTATTGAAAGAGGCAATATCGATTCCACATTTTTCAAATAACTTGTAGATAGAACCAATTTAAAATTTCCACAAATTCATGATAAGAAGTAAGAGTTGAAATTTTTTCCTCATGGCTCCTAAAACAGTCCTAAGAGATATTTAAGATAAATAAGCATAAACTTACTTATACAATCTGAAGCCACTTGAGCTATATAATTCTTTTCCATCTCCAATAAACTATAGATTATTACTGTAACACTAGCTGAAATAATGGAGAAATAACTATTTTCAAAGAAGTCCAGGAAATTCATCACTAATTATGAGAATAACAAGAGACAGATTAAATGAAATATTTATTATATTGGCACTCAAGGAAGAAATGTAAGTGAAGCTTATCTCTCTATCTCTTGTTTTCATTTATGTTTACACTCCATCTTCATTCTTCTGTCTCATTGAGGCTCATCTTGTTCCACGTGGTCAAAAACATAGCTGCCCCAAACTCTGGAGCTTTATTTATGATAATTTTGAGTCCTTAGAGGGAAAACTCTCTTGTTTAACTGTCTAAAAGTCCCAGAAAAGAAACTCAGAACCTCCCCAACTCCCTTAGCATGACTTAGACAATTCACCTCAAAACCCACCAACTGTAGCAAGGTTGAAGAGTACTGCAGTTAGACTGGGTCTGGTTAGGTACCCGCTACTGTCCAACAAAGTATAAACAGGGGTATAAGACCAAACTATACTAATAACATATTTCCCACAGTAACCATGTGGATATTAAGCAGTTCCTAGAAAGTGGTACTAAGAGGAAAATCCTACCTGAGGCCTCTGCAGAAAAAGATGGATCTAGAAGCCTACTATGAAATCTTGCCTCTTAACATCAATAAAACAGTTTATGATACTCTGATCTATACTAACCTCTGCCTTCTCTACATAAACTTTGGTACTCCAGAAAAAACATGACTACTAGAAAGCATAAACTGTTACCATAACCTCAACTTTGGCTAACTGTGGGCAATTGGGGGGCAATTGTCCCCCAATATCCATTCCTTCTTTCTTCCATTCAGTAATAGAACTTTCTTGTTAGCAGGGCACACAGACACCAAGCTAAAGAAAACATTTTTCAGACTCCCTTGCAACTAGATATGGTATGTGACTAGGTTCTGGTCAGTGGATTATGAGTAGAAATTATATGCAAAACATCCAGTTAATGGCATTAAGTGCAAGCTGGTTACACTTCCATTTCTTCTTTTCTCCATTCCATGGGCTAGTATAAATGTTTTGTGCTGGAAAACTACCTTCTACCAGCGACACAAGGGATGACGGAGCAAAAAGAAAGACGACAGGTTCCTGAAAAATGTCATAGAGCAAAGCTGCTGAATCATCCTTGGTGAATTGCCTATCTCTGGAATACTATATGAGAGAGAAAATACAGTCTATCTCTTTTGAACCATTGTATTTTTAGGTATCTGTATAATAAGTTTATTCTCTAACTAATAAAGAGGATTGCCATTATAGTAAACCAAATGCTTTAGGAACGGGTGTCCCATATAAAATGTATTACACCAGATGCCATGGTTCACTAGTAACAGGGAGACCAGATTGATCCAGACTGAGCTCCAAACTGATCCACAGTGTTCAGAGGACCAGTGGGAGCACAGGTGGTCAGCTCTACCCAATATCTGCATTGCAGTCATTGAAGAGTTTGCAGTACTGAGTCCAGTGGGATCAGCTGTTAACATAGGCAATCTTACATTTTAGAAGCGATTATTACCATTCATGAGATCAAACAAATTAAGCTCAGTTGAATGACCACTTTGAATACTTGTAGTTTCCATTACATAATTCCTGAAACTTCCTATTTATCTTGGTCTCACTTTTATGAGATTCTATCATAGCACTATTTCTTTTGAGTTCTAAGACACTTTATTTTTTCCTCAGATAAAGGTACAAGCACTATATTCAGAGAGCCACAGTTCCTATCTCCCTATCTCCCTTATATCTGTCATATCAATAAATGCACTACCTATAAAAAATTTTCTAGGGACCAAAGACAGTGGGCCATCCTCTATACCAGAATTAGAAATGTGTGACAGACTTTAAGCCTAGGTGTTCGGGGCCAAATATTAATTAAATGGATTGACTCCCTGGGGATACTAAATTTCAGAAAATAATTTATTGGTAATAATTTATTGGTAATTAAATGGTAATTTATTGGTAAAGAATATAACTTATTGGTAATTTATTGGTAAAGAATTTTTGAGTCCTTGATCTCTCTTGGTAAAATTAACCTGGACATTTTATCAAAAACTAGACTAGGACACACATCTACTTCTCTGACATTTAAAAAACTCTCATTGAGGAAGAGATCAGCAAGATGGCAGAGTAAGAGATCTCTCCAGCCTTCGTTCCCTCCCCCACAACACACAAAAACAACAGCTCTCCAAAAACGAAAATAGCCCTGGGAGGGGCTCAAGGGTACGATTAAGAACCTATAGCGGGCTTCCCTGGTGCCGCAGTGGTTGAGAGTCCGCCTGCCGATGCAGGGGACACGGGTTCGTGCCCCGGGCCGGGAAGATCCCACATGCTGGGCTCAAGGGTACGATTAAGAACCTATAGCGGGCTTCCCTGGTGCCGCAGTGGTTGAGAGTCCGCCTGCCGATGCCGGGGGCACGGGTTCGTGCCCCGGTCCGGGAAGATCCCACATGCTGTGGAGCGGCTGGGCCCGTGAGCCATGGGCGCTGAGCTTGCGCATCCGGCAACGGGAAAGGCCACGACAGTGAGAGGCCCACATATCGAAAAAAAAAAAAAAAAAAAAAAAGGAGACTAACTGGACAGAAAGGACCACTGGGTAGATGACTTAGGGGACATACTTGGAGAGAGCCAGGAACACAGAAGGGTGGAGACTATCAGCATCTGTCATGCAGTGGATGCCACCACCGTCCCCAGTGGCCTGCTCTCCAGAGGACACAGCAGAGTTTGCCAGGAGGGCCTCCACAACAGCCATGGACACCCCACAGCTTTCACAGTCGAGGACCCCACAGGGCTCACCACAGGAGGACCCCAGCAGCCCGCTCCACAGAGGAAACTGGCAGCTTTCACTATGAGGCTATCAAGAGCCATCTCCACCCAAATAAGAAGATGCTGCTGCACCCCACCCAGAAAGAGCTGCTACCGTTCTGGCCAAAGACCAGGGCTGCCCCTCCACCCCAAATGCTGCATATGCCCCAGACCCCAGAGCCAGAGCTGCTCCATGGGCACCCAGTCACCAATCCTGTGTGCTACCCAGAGCCTTAGACCCTGGATCCACTGTTGCTCAGCAAGCACATGCTTTCCAGGCCTTGCCTCCATGGATGTTCCAGGTGTGCCCATGCCTGAGACAGAGGAAAACATTCAGGAAAAGCCTACAGGTAATATCATACAGCTAATACTATACTTATCTAACTAAGTGTAATATGAAGCGTTCTCCATCTAAGAGAACATCGCTAAATCACAACGTTTTACTAATTTCTTACTACTTTCATTCAATATTGACCCTATACAGTGGAGTAAGGAAATAAAAAGAAGTAAATAACCTACATACTGGAAAATAAAAAGTAAAACATTCTTTATTCTCAGAAGACATGATTTTGTGTGTGTGTGTGTGTGTGTGTGTGTGTGTGTGTGTGTGTGTAGAAAATCCAAGAAAGTCAACAAAAAATACTGGTAGAGCTAGTGTGGTAGGTGTCATTATCAAATTCCAGTGATCTCTGCGAAATATAGCTTTTTAGACAAAAAAGTATATAGTCAGTTTGCTTCTAGCAGTAAATTTCATATCATCTTTGCCAGCATTTGTATAGGAAGAAATAACTCGGAAAGCGCTGGATGTTTCATTAGTTACCAGGCAATATACAAAATGTGTTGTAAATTTTTTTTCTTATGATGATTCATTCTGAGCAAGTGCTCTGAATTCTTATTATATAATATTTTTTCCATTTAACAATTGTTCATCTACATCATAGTATAATTCTCTATTCTGTGATGACCAAGTAGAATAAGATTTCTCTATATTTAGTAGGCATCATTATGACTTACTATATCAGATCACAGATAAGGGGTCAATATACAAAAATCGATTGTATTTCTACATATTAGCAACAAACAACTGGAAAACCAATCTTCATAAAAACAACACTTTTTACAATAGTACCAAAACCTAAAATGTAGTTAGGATTAATATAAAATAAAGATATTAAAAATATGTTCACTAAACTACAAAATTCTGCTTAAAGAATCATGGGTTGCAAAACACAATATTGTTAAGATATTAATAATCCAGAATTCATCTATAAATCTGACACAACCTCAATCAAAATTCTAGGATGCAATTTTTTTTTTTTTAGAAATTGGCAAGCTGATGTTAAAATTTATATGGAGATGAAAAGGACTCAGAAAATCCAAAGCAGTATTGAAAAAGAATAAATGAAGTTGAATGACTTATACTACCTAATATATAAAGGTTTACTATCAACTACAGTAATCAATAGCATAAGGATAAACAGATTGATGTAGAATAAATCTAGAAATGGAACTATATTATCAACTGATTTAAAACAGAGATAGCAAATCAATGGAATGCAAAACTAATAATCTTTCCAAGAAATAATGATTTAAAAGAAAAGTTAGGTTCAAGGTGAAGATGGTGGAATAGGAGGAATTGGAGCTCACCTCTCCTCACAAATACATCAAGAATACATCTACAAATGGAACAATTCACACAAAGCACCTGCTGAACACTAGCAGAGGACCTCGGACACCTAAAAGGACAAGAAAAGATCCCAGTGTAACCAGGTAGGACGAAGGAGAGAAAAGGAAGAAAAAGAAAAGAGGAAATGGGATGGGACCCACACCGCTGGCGGGGAGTTGAAGGAGAGGAGAGGTTACCGCACCTGGAAAGGCCCCCTCACTGGTGGAGAGATATGCTGACAATTAGCTGAGACAGAAGGGGAGCTGCGAGGGCTATCAAAGGAAAGTGCAGCAACCAGTCTGTGGCAGGCAAGAGAGAGCGAGATTTACACAGATGGTCCATGCCACAGCCTGCAAGCCCCAGGGTGAAACGGGTGTCTGCCAGTGCCAGAACATGGGGTTTGGAGAGCAGACCCAGGGAGAGGAGGGCTGTTGGCTGCTCGGAGACAGCCTGAGGGGACAGAAGTGAGGAGCTCTGCAACTGGAAATGCTCTTGGAAGAAGCCCGGACCACCACAGAAGTGAGGAGCCACTGTTGAGTGATGCATGAAGGGCGGGTCTGCCATCACAGCCTCTCTCCCCACACGCCAGCCCATGCCACCACAGGCACTAGGAGGGGCTCCAACCAGAGTGAGCATGAGTGCCCCAGTTGTTTCCACCTTATCCCCCTCCCATCTGAGTGAACACGCATGCCACAGTCAGTCGCTGCCCCAGCCCCTCCCGCCGAAACAGGCCAGCATGCCCCCAGTTGCTGCCTTCGCTCCCACTCGCCTGGGCAGTGAGCAGATGCCTGAGGTAGCCCACATGCAGAGGTGGGGCCGAAACCAAAGCTGAGCCCCAGGGGCTGTGCAACTAAGAAGAACTGAAATCTCTCCTTGCAGCTGCACAAGCCACGGATTAACCACCACGATCAGCTTGGTAAACCCAGCACCTATAGAACATCTGAAGGGACAATGAGTGCTCCCACAACTGAGACGGATCTAGCTTTAGCAGCTGTGGACTTTGTGGGTATGTACACGCAGGAGCTGGGCCAGGTCAAAGTCTGAGCTGCCTCCATAGTGCCCACAGCGGGTCCAAAGACCTACCTAGAGGCCTTGGAGTGTCTCCTGGGGAGGTGGAGGTTGGCTGTAGCTCACCTTGTGGGCAAGGACACTGGTATCAGAGGCCCCAGAGAATTTTATTGTTGTTGTTTTATTTCTTTTTTTTAATTTTCTGGGGTATTTTTGTTTTGGGGTTTTTGTTTTTTTGTTGTTGTTTGTTTTCTTAGTTTATTATTTATTGTTTGTTTTGGGTTTTTTGTTTGGTTGTTTTCTTGGTTTTTTTTTGTTTTCATTGGGGATTTTTTTTGGATTGTTTTTATTGTTTGTCTTGGTTTTTGTTTCTCTGTTTGTTTTACTTTGTTTATTTGGTTGCACAGCACAGCTTTCAGGATTTTGGTTCTCCAGAAGGGATCAAACCCAAGCCCCCCGGGGGGGGGGGGGGGGGG
>NW_006797683.1:167453-193463 GCF_000442215.2 Lipotes vexillifer
GGGGGGGGGGGGCGGGGAGCACCGACTTATGGCTGCAGGACCGCCCAGGAATATTAATTGGCATGAGCTCTCCTGGAGATCCCCATCGTGGCACCAAGACCCAGCCCTACCTAACAGTCTGCAAGCTCCAGTGCTAGAACTACTCAGGCCAAACAACCAGCAAGACAGGAATACAGCCCCCCCATCAGCAGGCAGGCTGTCTAAAGTCGTACTAAGCCCCTGGACAAGGACCTGCCCACCAGAGGGACAAGACCCAGCTCCACCCACCAGAGAACAGGCACCAGCCCCTTCCATCAGGAAGCCTACACAAGCCCCTGGACCAACCTCCACCACCAGGGGGCAGACACCAGAAGCAAGAGAACTACGAACCTGCAGCCTGTAGAAAGGAGACTTCGAACACAGTAAGTTAGATAAAATGAGATGACAGAGAAATACATTGCAGATGAAGAAGTAAGGTAAAAGCCTCTCCTAAATGAAGAGGAAATAGGCATCTAGCAGAAGAAGAATTCAGAATAATGATAGTAAAGATGATCCAAAATCTCGGAAAAAGAATGGCGGTACGGGTCAAGAAGATACAAGAAATGCTTAACAAGGACCTAGAAGAACTAAAGAACAAACAAATAGTGGTGAACAATACAATAACTGAAATGAAAAATACACTAGAAGGAATCAATAACAAAATTACTGAGGCAGAAGTACAGATAAGTGAGCTGGAAGATAGAATGGTGGAAATCACTGCCACAGAACAGAATAAAGAAAAAACAATGAAAAGAAATAAGGACAGTCTCAGAGACCTCTGGGGCAACATTAATTGCATGAATGTTCGAATTATAGGGGTCCCAGAAGAAGAGGAGAAAGAGAAAGGGACTGACAAAATATTTGAAGAGATTACAGTTGAAAACTTCCCTAACATGGGAAAGGAAATAGTCACCCAAGTCCAGGAAGTGCAGAGTCCCACACAGGATAAACCCAAGGAGAAACACGTCAAGACACATATTAATCAAACTAACAAAAATTAAATACAAAGAAAAAAATATTAAAAGCAGCAAGGGAAAAGCAACAGATAGCACACAAGGGAATCCCCAGAAGGTTATCAGCTGATTTTTCAGCTGATAACCTGCAGGCCAAAAGGGAGTGGCATGATATCTTTAAAGTGATGAAAGGGAAAAACCTTACAACCAAGAATACTCTATGTAGCAAGGCTCTCATTAGATTTGATGGAGAAATCAAAAGCTTTACAGACAAGCAAAAGCTAAGAGAATTCAGCACCATCAAACCAGCTTTACAACAAATGCTAAAGGAACTTCTCTAAGTGGGAACACAAGAGAAGAGAACAAAAGAGGAAGGGAAGAAAAGAGACCTACAAAAACAAACACAAAACAATTAAGAAAATGGCAATAAAAACATACATATTGATAATTACCTTAACTGTAAACGAATTAAATGCTACAACCAAAAGACACAGACTGGATGAATAAATACAAAGACAAGACCCATATATACACTGTCTGCCAGAGAGTCATTTCAGACCTAGGGACACACACGGACTGAAAGTGAGGGGCAAATGGAAATAAAAAGAAAGCTGGAGTAGCAGTACACATATCAGACAAAATAGACTTTAAAATAAAGACTGTTACAAGAGACAAGGAAGGACACTACATAATGATCAAGGTATCAATTGAAGAAGATGTAACAGTTGTAAATACAGATGCACCTAACATGCACCTCAATATATAAGGCAAATGTTAAGCCATAAAAGGGAAAATTGACAGTAACACAATAATTATGGGGGACTTTAACATCGCACTTACACCGAAGGATAGATCATCCAGACAGAATATTAATAAGAAAACACAAGCCTTAAATGAAACAGTAGTTCAGAGAGATTAACTGATATTTACAGGACATTCCATCTGAAAGCAGCAGTATACACTTTCTTCTCAAGTGCACACGGAACATTCTCCAGGATAAATCAGATCTTGAGTCACAAATCAAGCCTTGGTAAATTTAAGAAAATTGAAATCATATCAAGTATGCTTCCTGACCACAATGCTATGAGATTAGAGATTAAATACAGGAAAAGAAATTATAAAAACCACAAACACATGGAGGCTAAACAATGTTACTAAGCAATCGATGGACCACTGAAGAAATCAAAGAGGAAATCTAAAAATACCTAGAGACAACAAAAACACGACCATCCAAAACCTACGGAATGCAGCAAAAGCACTTCTAAGAAGGAAGTTTACAGCAATACAATCTCACCTCAAGAAACAAGAAAAATCTCAAATAAACAACCTAACCTTACACCTAAAGCAACTAGAGAAAGAAGAAGAAACAAAACCCAAAGTTAGTAGAAGGAAAGAAATCATAAATATCAGAGCAGAAATAAATGAAATAGAGACAAAAAAAAAATAGCAAAGACCAATGAAATTGAAAACTGGTTCTTTGAAAAGATAAGCAAAATTGATAAGCGTTTAGCCAGACTCATAAAGAAAAAGGGGAGAGAACTCAAGTCAATAAAATTAAAAATGAAAAAGGAGAAGTTGTAATGGACACCACAGAATACAAAGGGTCATAAGAGACTACTACAAGCAACTAACCATACTGCAATAAAATGGACAACCTAGAAGAAATGGACAAATTCTTAGAAAGATACAACCTTCCAAGATTGAACCAGGAAGAAATAAAAAATATGAACAGACTAACAAGTACTGAAATTGAAACTGTGATTAAAAATCTTCCAACAGGCCTTCTAAATATGTCCTTCCACTCACTTCCTCCTCTTTTCTCTTGTCTGCCATCCTATGTGTAGTTGGATTTGCTCCTCGCCATGTCTTCTCACAAGACTTTCAGGATCAAGCGATTCCTGGCCAAAAACGAAAGCAGAATCTTCCCATTCCCCAATGTATTTGAATAAAAACTGGTAATAAAATCAGATACAACTCCAAGAGAAGACACTGGAGAAAAACTAAGCTGGGTCTATAAGGAACCACACGTGAAGTGTCACACATTTATGTGATCAAGGTCAATTGCGTCTTAACGTATCAGAACATCACTAGTGTCTGGAACAGCTGCCTGTGTTTGATGGGAAAAATGGAATGGCTCTCTCCTCTTTTCTTGATCTTTCCTCACCACTGCTCACTGTGTAGCTCAGTAATAAATATGCGAAACCTTTTGTTGGGAAAAAAAAATCTTCCGACAAAAAAAAGGCAAGGACCAGATGACTTCACAGGCAAATTCTATCAAACATTTAGAGAAGAGTTAACACCTACCCTTCTTAAACTCTTCCAAAAAATTGCATAGGAAGGAGCACTGCCAAGCTCATTGTACGAGGCCACTATCATCCTGATACCAAAACCAAAGATATCACAAAAAAAGAAAATTACAGACCCATATCACTGATGAACATAGACACAAAAACCCTCAACAAAATACTAGCAAACAGAATCCAACAACACATTAAAAGGATCATACACCATGATCAAGTGGAATTTACCCTAGGGATGCAAGGATTTTTCAATATCTGCAAATCAATCAGTGTGATACACCACATCAACAAATTGAAGAATAAAAACCATATGATCATCTCAATAGATGCAGAAAGAACTTTTGACAAAATTCAACAGTGATTTATGATAAAAAAAAAAAAAAACTCTCCAGAATATGGGGAGAGAGGGGACCTACCTCAACATAATAAAGACCATATATGACAAACCCACAGCAAACATCATTCTCCATGGTGAAAAGCAGAAGGCATTTCCTCTAAGATCAGGAACAAGCCAAGGATGTCCACTCTCACCACTTTTATTCCACATAGTTTTGGAAGTCCTAGCCACAGCAATCAGAGAAGAAAAAGAAATAAAAGGAACACAACTTGGAAAAGAAGTAAAACTCTCACTGTTTGAAGATGACATGATAGTATACATAGAAAACCCTAAAGATGTTACCAGAAAACTACTAGAGCTCATCAATGGATTAGGTAAAGTTGCAGGATACAAAATTAATATAAAGAAATCTGTTGCATACCTCTACACTAACAACGAAAGATCAGAAAGAGAAATCAAGGAAACAGTCCCATTTACTATTGCATCAAAAAGAACAAATTGCCTAGGTATAAACCTACCTAAGAAGGCAAGAGACCTGTACTCCAAAAACTATAAGATACTGATGAAAGAAACAGAATATGACACAAACATATGGAGAGATATACCATGTTCTTGGATTGGAAGAATCAATATTGTGAAAATGACTATACTACCCAAAGCAAGCTACAGGTTCAATGCAATCCCTATCAAATTGCCGATGGCATTTTTCACAGAATTAGAACAAAACATTTTATATTTGTATGGAAACAGGAAAGACCCTGAATGGCCAAAGCAATCTTGAGAAAGAAAAACAAAGCTGGAGGAATCAGGCTCCCTGACTTCAGACTACACTACAAAGCTACAGTCATCAAAACAGTGTGGTACTGGTACAAGAACAGATATATAGATCAATAGAACAGGATAGAAAGTCCAGAAATAAATCCACACACTTATGCTCACCTAATCTACAACAAACGAGGCAAGAATATACAGTGGAGAAAAGACAGTCTCTTCAATAAGTGGTGCTGAGAAAGCTGGACAGCTACATGTAAAAGAATGAAATTAGAACACACCCGAACACCATACACAAAAATAAACTCAAAATGTATTAAAGACCTAAATGTAAGGCCGGATACTATAAAACTTTTGAGAAAAACATAGGGAGAACACTCTCTGACATAAATCACAGCAAGATCTTTTTCAATCCACTTCCTAGAGTAATGGAAATAAAAACAAAAATAAACAAATGGGACCTAATTAAACTTAAAAGCTTTTGCACAGCAAAGGAAATGGTAAACAAAAGTAAAAGACAACCCTCAGAATGGGAGAAAATATTTGCAAATGAAGCCACCAACAAGGGATTAATCTCTAAAATATACAAACAGCTCAGGCAGCTCAATATCAGAAAAAAAAAAAAAAACAACCAAAAAATGGGTGGAAGATCTAAATAGACATTTCTCCAAAGAAGACATACAGATGGTTAAAAAGCACATGGAAAGATGCTCAATATCAGTAATTATCTCCAAAGAAGATATACAGATGGTTAAAAAGCACATGGAAAGATGCTCAATATCAGTAATATACAAATCAAAACTACAATGAGGTATCACCACACACAGGTCAAAATGGCCATCATCAAAAATCTACAAACAGTAAGTGCTGGAGAGGGTTTGGAGAAAAGGGAACCCTCCTACACTGTTGGTGGGAATGAAAACTGGTACAGCCACTATGGAGAACAGTATGGAGGTTCCTAAAAAACTGAAAATAGAGCTACCATATGATCCAGCAATACCAGTCCTGGGCATACATCTGCAGAAAACCATAATTCAAAAGATACATGCACCCCAATGTTCACTGCAGCATACTATTCACAATAGCAAGGACATGGAAGCAACCTAAATGTCCATCAACAGACGAATGGATAAAGAAGATGTGGTACATATATACAACGGAATATTACTCAGCCATAAAAAAGAACAAAATAATGTCATTTCCAGCAACAAAGATGGACCTAGAAATTGTCATACTGAGTGAAGTGGGTCAGACACAGAAAGACAAATGTCATATGATATCACATATATGGAATCTAAGAAGAGGTTACAAATGAATTTATCTACAAAACAGAAATAGTTACAGATGTAGAAAATAAACTTATGGTTTCCAGGGGGTAAGGGGCAGGGGAGGGATAAACTGGAAGATTGGGATAGACATATACACACTACTATATATAAAGTAGATAACTAATAAGGACCTACTGAAAAGCACAAGGAACTCTACTCCATACTCTGTAATAGCACATATGGGAAAAGAATCTAAAAAAGAGTAGATATACATGTACATATAACAGATTCACTCTGTGGTACATGTGAAACTAACAGAATGCTGTAAATCAACTACACTCCAATAAAAATTTTTGAAAAGTTTAAACAAATAAATAAAAATTAAAAAGTAAAAGTTAAATCAAAACCTCAGAGAAAAACAGGAAAATATGTGGATGACTTTGGAGTAGGCAAATACTTCTTAGAAAAACTATAGAAAAAATTTGATGAACTAAACTTCTTCAAAATTAAAGTTTTCTTATCAAAAATCACCATTAAAAATGTACATGGGAAACTGCATATTGGGAAAAAAATACAATACTTATATCTTAAAATGCATTTGAATATAGAATGTATAAATAACACATATAAATAATAAAAAGGCAAAAACCCAATTAAAAATGGGCAAAGATGTGAACGAACACTACAAACGGAAAATATATATATTCCATATATCATATATGTAGTCAATAAGCACCAAATAATGTACTCCACATCTTTGATATCAATCATGATAGAAATGCAAATTAAAGCCAGAATCAACTACCATTTTACAACCAATACAATGACTAAAATTAAAAAGACTCACAACATCAAATGTCACCAAGAACATGGAGCAACTGAAGTTCTCATGTTGCTGGTAGAGATAAGAAGGAGTATAATGACTTTAGAAAACAGTGAGCAGGTTTCTCATAAAATTAAGCATACAGCTACTCTTAAGACAGCAGTTCCACTCCAAAATCTTTACTCAGGAGAAACAAAAACATATACTTACAAAAAGACTTATATATGAAGCCTCATAACACCTCTATTCATAATAGAAAAAAAACCTAGAAACAATCCAAATGTCCATACATATGAGAATGTAAAAACTATCTGTAGAATACTCATATGATGAAATATTTCATTTATATGAAGTTCAAGAACAGGTAAAATTAACATATGATAATAGGAAAGATAACCGTTATTACCTTAAAGGAACTGACTGAAAAGAGATAGAAAGGAACTTACTGAGCTGATGAAAATTTTCTACTCTATAATTGAAGTGAGGATTACATCAAAATAAACCCTTCAGATCTATGAAGTTCACTTTATATAATTATATCCCAATTTTTAAAAGTTCATGGTTAATGCTGCTAGTAGAATATGATATCTGAAAGGTAAATCCATATCCACATTATGTCTCTATTCCAATGAAAGGAAAATGCTGCCCTTTATAAGTTGGGAGAGATCTAATGTCATCAAGTTGGCACAGTGGCTGGCCAGTCTTTCACAGAATTGTGCTATATCAGAATCTGAATTTTGGCCCATTGCTGTTGACTTAGCCCATGGTTGTTAACCAAGCAACAAAAGTAATCAGATCATCTTGCTGAGAGAAATTCTATTTTTGAACCCACACATTGTCTCCATCCCTGCAGCCATAAACTCTTTGTACATGGATTCGCTATGAAAGTACTCGGGTACCTGGGAAAAAATGCTAGCATTCACGGGACAGATAATGTTATTTATCTGATTATACATAGCCTCCTCTATGTGGCATGCCCTGTGTTGAACTTTACATGCAACACAAATATCTTCACTTTCCATGCTCTACCTGACAGGCACAACCACATACACCTTCTCCAGAACTTCCTGTTATCAATTTTTTAATATTATTTTTTCAAGTCCTAATTAATTGCACATGATTAGTCACTGTCAAATATCAATACTGCCTCTGAATTTCTCTCTTTTGGACAAAGTAGGAAACCACATACACTGCTAGAATTCTACACAATAAGAGAATTTTCCTACATCATTTTTCAAAAACACCTCTGAGAGAGGTTATAATTATGCAGAGGGAATCCACTTCCAAATGGTGTCAAATACTGAGCAGACTCATCTGCACCAGGCCTTAATTTTTTCTTCATCCAGCAACGAGTTATAGTAAACTTCCAATAAAGCCATACAAATGCATTGAGAAAGGATTAGCAGATGGCTTAGGACTTTTAGCCACCTGCTCATACAACTTACTTAGATCTTCCTCTTTGATGCTTTGCACATCTTGGTATTTCACATAGCATTGTTTTCATGATGGGAAGCTCAGGTTTCATAATTTGGGGAGAACTGAGATTCATCTGCCTTCCTTAAATATGATGAACTTTCTCCAGGTTGCCACACTCTCCACAATTCCATAATGACTCCTTGACACAAAGTTTGGAATCAGATTCCCTTTACCATCATGCTTGCACTATGTTTTTGTTTGTTTGTTTTACAATAAATATTTTTCATAACTCATGTCTTGATCTAAAATGTTCTTACACTCCACTTCTTGCTATAAGAAATGAGCTCCCATCATAAAGACTGAAAAATGCCAGATATTACCTTTCTAAACCTCCTTTGCACCTAGATCCTGGGCATGTGGCCCAATCATGGTGAGTGGTCCTGAGTGAAATTATGCTAAGGACTTCTGGAAAAGATTTTTCTTTCTTGTAAAAGAAATAAGTGGAACTATATAAGCCCCCTTTCCCTATCTTTGAACAAAGAAACTACCAGGTCATCACAAAGGGGAAAGTCAAGGGAATGATGGGGAAATCATCAAGTCCAGAAACTTGACAATGATGGAATTCAATGATCAAATTCTAAAAGCATCTCTTGTCTTTTTTTAATACACATGCAAAATAAATCCCTAATATTTAATCCCTTTTCTTCAGGCAGTCTATTAATGTGGAAAAAAGATTGCTAACTAATACAACATTCAAATCCTCACTTTGGAGACAGACAAACGAGCTGCTTGCAAAAGCAAACTACAGTGGTAAAAGATCCTTTCACTGTTCATTTATTCACTTATTGATCAACTATATTGTGCCATGTATTAATCTATGTGCTGGAATTACAGCAATGGACATAAAATTCAGAAGTTAGCTTGGAAGCACTGAGCAAAAATAGGCACTGATTATTGATGGAATTTAGTAATGAGATACCTAGTAGATGTAAGAACAAGAACCATCTAAAAATGAAGACAGATTAGTAATCAAGCACTAATTATAGATCATCTGCCAAGACAAAAATAGATGTAAAAATCCTTAAAAAAAATACTAGCAAACTGACTCCAAAAATGCATTAAAAGGATCACACACGATGATCAAGTGGGATTTAGCCCAGGGATGCAAGGATTTTTCAATATCCGCAATTCAATCAATGTTAGTTAGTTTTTCAACTAACAAGTTGAAAAATAAAAACCATATGATCATCTCAATAGATGCAGAAAAAGCTTTTAATAAAACTGAATATCGATTTATGATAAAAACTCTTCAGAAAGTAGGCACAGATTGAACACACCTCAACATAATAAAGGCCACATATGACAAACACATAGCTAACATCATACTCAACAGTGAAAAGCTGAAAGCATTCCATCTAAGATCAGAAATAAGACAAGGATGCCCACTCTCACCACTTATATTCAACATAGTTTTGGAAGTCTTAACCACAGCAATCAGACAAGAAAAAGAAATAAAAGGAATCCAAATTGGAAAAGTAAAACTGTCACTGTTTGCAGATGACATGATATGACACATAGAAAATCCTAAAGAGACTACCAAGAAACTCCTAGAGTTCATCATTGAATTTGGTAAAGTTGCTGGATACAAAATTAATATACAGAAATCTGTTGCATTTATATATACTAACAACAAACTATCAGAAAGAGAAATTAAGAAATCAATCCCATTTCCCATCACATCAAAAGAAAAAAATAAAAAGAACCTAGGAATAAACCTACCTAAGGAGGCAAAAGACCTGCATTCAGAAAACTATAAGATGCTGACGAAAGAAATTGAAGATGACACAAACAGATGGAATGATATACCATGTTCTTGGATTGGAAGAATCAATACTGTTAAAATGACCATTCTACCTAAGGCAATCTACAGATTCAATGCAATCCCTATCAAAATACCAATGGCATTTTTTACAGAACTAGAACAAAATTTTTTAAAATTTGTATGGAAACAGAAAAGACCCAGAACAGCCTCAACAATCTTGAGAAAGAAGAACACAGATGAAGGAATCCAGCTCCCTGGCTTCAGACTATACTACAAAGCTACAGTAATCAAAATAGTATGGTACTGGCACAAAAACAGAAATATACATCACTGGAACAGGACAGAGAGCTCAGAAATAAACTTATGCATCTATGGTCAATTAATCTACAACAAAGGAGGCAAGAGAAAACACAGTCTCTTCAATAAGTGGTGCTTACTGAAAAACTTGACAGCTACATGTAAAAGAATAAAATTAGAACATTCTCTAACACCATATACAAAAATATACTCAAAATAGATTAAAGACCAAAATGTAAGACCAGATACTATAAAACTCCTAGAGGAAAACATAGGTGCAACATTCTTTGACATAAATCAAAGCAATATCTTTTCAGATCCGTCTCCTAGAGTAATGGGAAAAAAACAAAAATCAACAAATGGGACCTAATTAAACTTAAAAGCTTTTGCACAGCATAGGAAACCATAAACAAAATGAAAAGACAACCAACATAATGGGAGAAAATGTTTGCAAATGATGCCACAGACAAGGGCTTAATTTCCAAAATACACAAACAGCTCATACATCTTAATATTAAAAAAAGAAAACAACCCAATTAAAATATGGGCAGGGCTTCCCTGGTGGCGCAGAGGTTGAGGGTCCGCCTGCCAATGCAGGGGACACGGGTTCGTGTCCCGGTCCGGGAAGATCCTACATGCCGCGGAGCAGCTGGGTCCGTGGGCCATGGCCGCTGAGCCTGCGCATCCAGAGCCTGTGCTCTGCAACGGGAAAGGGCACGGCAGTGAGAGGCCCGCATACCGCAAAAAAATATATAAATAAAATAAAATAAATAAATAAATTAAAAATGGGCAGAAGTCCTAAATAGACATTTCTCAAAAGAAGACATACAGATGGCCAACAGCCACATGAAAGGCTGCTCCACATCGCTAAATATTAGAGAAATGCAAATCAAAAGTACAATGGGGTATCACCTCACACCAGTCAGAATGGCCATCCTTAAAAAGTCTTCAAATAATAAATGCTGGAGAGGGTGTGGAGAAAAGAGAACCCTCCTACACTCTTAGTAGGAATGTAAATTGGTGCAGCTACTACGGAGAACAGTATGGAGCCTCCATACAAAAGTAAAAATAGAATGACCATATGATCCTGCAATCCCACCCCTGGGCATATATCTGGAGAAAACCATAATTCAAAATGCATCCTCATGTTCATATGCACCCTAATGTTCACAGCAGCACTATTTATAATAGCCAAGACATGGAAGCAACCCCTAAATGTCCATCGACAGATGAATAGATAAAGAAGATGTGACATAGACACACACACACACACACACACACACACACACAAAATGGAATATTCCTCAGCCATAAAAAAATGAAATAATGCTATTGGCAGCAACATGGGTGGACCTAGAGATTATCATATTAAGTGAAGTAAATCAGACAAAGACAAATATCACATGATATCACTTATATGTGGAATCTAAAAAAAGGATACAAATGAACTTATTTACAAAAAGAAATAGACTCAAAGACATAGAAAACAAACTTATGGTTACCAAAGGGAATAGTGAGCAGGGGGAGATGAAGTAGGATTTGGGGATTAACAAATACACACTACTATAAGTAAAACAGGTAAATGACAAGAATCTACTGTATAGCACAGGGAACTATATTCAATAACTTGTAATAACCTATAATGGAAAAGAATCTGAAAAAGAATATGTATTTATCACTGAATCACTTTGCTGTGCACTTGAAACTAACACAATATTGTAAATTAACTATACCTCAATTTATGAAAAGGAAATAATGGCTGAGAACATCTCACATCTGTGGAGAGATCTGTATATTCAAGTTCATGAAGTTCATAGAGTGCCCAAAATTTCATCCCAAAATGAGCTTCTCCAAGGCACACTATAACAAAACTATCAAAAATCAAAGACAAAGAGAATTTTTAAGCAGCAGGAGAAAAATTTTGTCTCATAAAAGAGAACACCCATAGGCTATTAGCAGATTTCTCAGCAGAGACCTTGCAGGCCAGCAAAGAACAGGATGATATATTCGAAGTTCTGGAAGAAAGAAACTGCCAACCAAGAACACTTTACCCAGCAAAGTTGTCCCTCAGAAATTATGGTAAGATAAAGACTTTCTCTAATACATAAAACCTAAGGGAATTGATCACCACTAAACCTGCCTTACAAGAAATGCTGAAAGGAGTTCATCAGGCTGAAATGAAAGGAGCTAATCAGTAACATGAAAACAAAACTATACAACACAGTGCTAAAGGCCAACGATATGGTCAAATTCATAATACTCTAAACCTGTGATATGGTGGCATATTAACTATAGTATATATAACTCTAGTATAAGGTTAAAGGACAGAAGTGTTAAAAATAGCAATATCGGGCTTCCCTGGTGGCGCAGTGCTTGAGAGTCCGCCTGCCAATGCAGGAGACGCGGGTTCGTGCCCCGTTTCGGGAGGATCCCACATGCCGCGGAGCGGCTGGGCCCGTGAGCCATGGCCACTGAGCCTGAGCGTCCGGAGCCTGTGCTCCGCAAATGGGAGAGGCCACAACAGTGAGAGGCCCGCATAACGCAAGAAAAAAAAAAAAAAAAAAAATAGCAATATCTACAATAATTTCTTAATGAACACAGACTGCAAAACATGTAAATTGTGACATAAAAAACATAAAAGGAGGTGAGAAAAGGAGTACAGTTTTGCTTGTGATCAAAGTTAAATTATTAACAGCGTAAAATAAACTGTTACATATATAAGATGTTTTACGTAAGTCTCATGGTAACCATAAACAAAAACCTAACATACATACAGAATATTCCACTCAACCACAGCTTAACACACATTCTTCTCAAGCACACATGGAACATTCTCCAGGGTAAATCTTGCGATACAACCTAAAACAAGTCCTAGTAAATTTAAGAAGATTGAAGTCATAGAAAATATCTTTTCCAAAAACAATGGTAAGAAACTGCAAATTAATAACAGTTGGTGAACTTACCAATATATGGAAATGTTTACATTAAAATAACACAAAGGATTGTTATAGACTACTATGAACAATTATACACCAACAAATTAGATAACCTAGAAAAAAATGAATAAAATCCCCAAAACATACAACTGACCAAGACTAAATCTTGAAGAAATAGAAAATCAGAACAGACTAATTAGTAGTAAGGAGAATGAATCAGTAATCAAAAACCTCTCAATACAAAAAAGCCCAAGTCAGATGATTTTCCTGGTGAACTATACCAAACATTTAAAGAATTAATGCCAATCCTTCTCAAACTCTTCCAAAAAACTGAAGAAAATGGAACACTTCCAATACCATCCTACAAGGCCAGCTCTACCCAAATACCAAAGCCACATAAGAACATACAAGAAAACTACAGAGCAATATCCTTGATGAATACAGATACAAAAATTCTCAACAAAATATTAACAAACCAAATACAACAGAACATAAAAAGGATCAAACATCATGGGGTAAAACAGCATTTATCCCTGAATGCAAGGATGATTCAATATATGCAAATCAATAAATGTGATATACCACAGTAACAGAATGAAAGATAAAAAAATTATATGATCCTCTCAATAGATGCACAAAAGGCATTTGACAAAATACAACATCCTTTCATGACAGAACTGATCAACAAACTAAGTGTAGAAGAAACAGACATTAACACAATAAAGGCCATATAATAATAAACCCACGGCCAACATCATACTCAATGGTAAAAAGTTAAAAGCTTTTCTTCTAACACTGGGAAAAACCTAAGGGTGCTCATTCTCACCACTCCTATTCAACTAGTACTGAAATTTGTAGCAAGAGTAGTTAGGGAAGAAAAAGAAATAAAAGGCATCCAAATTGGAAAAGAAGAAGTAAAGTTGTCTTTGTTTACAGACAATATAATCTCATATAGAAAAAATCCTGAATGTTCCACCAAAACGCTGTCAGAACTAATCAACAAATTCAGTGAAGTTGCATGATAGAAAATCAACATATGGAAATCAGTTGAATTTCTGTACACTAACAACAAAACAACTGAAAACTTAAAAAAATACCATTCCCAATAGCATCAAAATCAATACAATATTTTGGAATAAATTAACGAAGTAAGAGATGTATAGCCTGAAAACTACAACTTTCATGAAAGAACTCTGAGAAGACAAAAACAAAAGCAACGATATTCTGTGTTCATGGATCAAAAGAATTAATATCATTAAAATGTCCATATCACCTAATGCCATGTTGGCAATCCCTAACAAAAATTTCAAAGGTATTTTTCATAGAAATATAAAAAAACAATTTGAAAATTTGTATGGAACCACAAGAGACCCTGAATAGCCAAAGCAATCTTGAGAAAGAACAAAGCTAGAGGTACATCCTTCCTTATTACAATTATATAACAAAGCTATAGTAATTAAAACAGTATGGTACTGGCATAAGAAGAGACACATAGACAACAGAACAAGATTGAGAGCCCAGAAACAAACCCCCACATATATGTCAAACTAATATTTGACAAGGGAGCCAAGAATACTCAATGGGGAAAGGAGAATCTCTTCAATAAATAGTTTTGGGGAAACTGGACAGCCACATGCAAAAGAATGAAATCGGACCCCTACCTTACACAGCTCAAAAAAAATGAACTCATAAGACTTAGATGTAAATTAGAAACCATAAAACACCCAGAAGAAGACACGGGAAAATCCCCTTAACACTGGTCCTGGTAACAACTTTTGGGATATGACACCAAGAGCACTAGCAATAAAGGCAAAAAAATAAAAACTGGGTCTTCACCAAGCTAAGAAGGTTTTGCACAGCAAAAGAAACAATCAAAAAAAAAAAAAAAAGAAAAGAAAAGGTAACCTATGGAATGGGAGAAAATATTTTTAAATTATATATCTGATTAAAACCATCTCCAAAATATATAAAGAAGTGGAAGTCAATATCAAAAAAAAAATTGAATTGTAAAATGGGCAAAGTAACTGAATAGACTATTTTCAAAGAGGACATACAAATGGCCAACAGGTACATGACAAGATGTTCAACATCACTAATCATTAGGGAAACGCAAGTCAAAACCAGAATGTGATATTACCTCACACCTGTTAGAATGGCTTTCATCAAAAAGTCAAGAGATAACAAATGTTGGTGAGGATGTGGGGGAAATAGAACATTTGTGGACTGTTGGTGGGAATGTAAATTGGTGCAGCCACTATGAATAACAGTATGGAAATTACTCAGAAAGTTAAAAATAGAACTAGCCTATAATCCTGCAATTCCACTTTCAGTCCACTTCATATCCAAAGGAAATGAAAACAGGATCTCAAAGAGATATCTGTACACCCATGTTCACTGCAGCATTATTCACAATAGGCAAGATACGGAAACAATCTAAAACTCTGCTGGATTGTAGGGGTTCAGAACAAGCCTCCCCATGATGCACCACTTTGGCATGTGGATTATTTTGAACTAAAGGCAACTGAGACCCTGCAGGCTCAAGAGAAACTACTACCCTTCCCTTAGCTACCTAGAATAATTTAAATTAGGGATTTTTCCCAGAAAAAGAGTTATTATCAGAGATAAATTCTATCTCAGGGCTTCCCTGATGGCGCAGTGGTTAAGAATCCACCTGCCAATGCAGGGGACACAGGTTTGATCCCTGGTCCAGGAAGATCCCACATGCCACGGAGCAACTAAGCCCGTGAGCCACAATTACTGAGCCTGTGCTCTAGAGCACGTGAGCCACAACTACTGAAGCCCGCGCAACTAGAGCCCATGCTCTGCAACAAGAGAAGGCACTGCAATGAGAAGCCCATGCACCACAACGAAGAGTAGTCCCAGCTCTCCACAACTAGAGAAAGCCCGCTCACGCAGCAATGAAGACCCAACGCAGCCAAAAATTAATTTTTAAAAATATTTTTTAAAAAATTTGATTGTATTTTATAAAAAAAAAATTCTATCTAACTGGCCCTATCTATATGACAGGGCAAATATCTAATTACCAAACACCTGCTCTTCATTTTGTCCTGTGAACGACCCTGCTGTCCTTGAAAGTCCCAGGCCCCTATCCCATTCCTTACCTCAGGATGTCATATGCAACTCATTTTACTTTTCTGTCTCTGAACCTCTTATGTATATGGGATCTCTGACCCTCTCATGTATATGGAGTTCTCATATGTATGAATTAAAATTTTATTTCTCCAGTTAAGCCATCTTACGTCATTTTAATTATTTGACCTGGCGAAAGAACCAGAGAAGGTAAGAGGGATGGGAAACTTTCTCCTTCCTGATAGGATGAATGGGCAAAGGAAATATGAGATATGAATATTATTCAGTCATGAGAAAGAAGGAAATCCTTCCATTTGCAACAACATGGATAAAGCTTGTAGGCATTATACTAAGTGAAATAAGTCAGACAGGGAAAGACAATATGATATCACTTATATGTGGAATCTAATTGAACTCAGAGAAACAAAGAGTAGAGCAACAGTTAGCACAGGCTGCAAGGCGGGAAGAATGGAGATGTTCATCAAAGTTTACAAACTCCCAGTTATAAGATGAATAAGTTCTTGGAATCTAATGCACAGCATGATGTTTATACTTAATAATACCGTATTATATACTTGGAAGTTGCTAAGAGAGTAGATCTTAAATGTTCTCACCATGAAAAAGAAATGGTAATTATGTGACATAACGGAAGTTTAGCTAACACTATGGAGGTAACGATTCTGAAATATATAAAAGTACCAAATCAGTATGTTGTACAACTAAAACTTACACAATGTTATATGCCAATTGTATCTCAATAAAGCAGGTGGTTGAGGAGACTTAAACTCACCTGAAACTACAAATCTACTAGAAGAAAACATAGGGAGAAAGCTCTTGGACACTAAACTGGAAAAAAATAGATAAGTGGGACTGCATAAAACTAAAAAATTTCTCAGCAAAGGAAACAATCAACAAAGCAAAAATGAAACCTACCGAATGGGAGAAAATATTAGTAAACCATATATCTGATAAGGGATTAATCTCCAAAATATATGTTACTCATAT
The DNA here is from genome assembly GCF_000442215.2 of Lipotes vexillifer. Classification (NCBI taxonomy): domain Eukaryota; kingdom Metazoa; phylum Chordata; class Mammalia; order Artiodactyla; family Lipotidae; genus Lipotes; species Lipotes vexillifer. The sequence continues at coordinate 184,490 of NW_006797683.1, forward strand.
AGCTCAATAAAAAAGACAAATAATGAGATCTAAAAATAGCACAGGAGGGGCTTCCCTGGTGGTGCAGGGGTTGAGAGTCCGCCTGCCGATGCAGGGGACATGGGTTCGTGCCCCGGTCCAGGAAGATCCCACGTGCCGTGGAGCGGCTAGGCCCGTGAGCCATGGCCGCTAAGCCTGTGCGTCCAGAGCCTATGCTCCACAACGGGAGAGGCCACAGCGGTGAGAGGCCCGCGTACCGCAAAAATAAATAAATAAATAAATAAATAAAAATAAAAATAGCAGAGGACCTAAATGGACATTTCTTGAAATAAAAGACATACAAATGACCATCAGATATGTGAAAAGGAGCTCAACATCACTAATCATCAGGGAAATGAAAATCAAAACCACAACTCACAGCTTTTAGGATAGCTGTTATCAAAAAGAAAAAGATAATAAGTATTAACAAGGATGTGGAGAAAAGGAAACTTTTATACACTGTTGGTGGGAATGAAAATTGGTACAGCCATTATGGAAAACAATAGACAGACTTCTCAAAAATTTAAATGCACTACCCTATGATCCAGTAAGCCAATTCCTAGGTATACATATGCAATGAATATGTTAAGTAGATGACTGTGGCAATTACTTCACAACGTATATGTATATCAAAACATTACGTTGTACACCTTAAACATATTTTTCTCATTTATACCTTAATAAGCTCAAAAAAAATAAAAATAGAGAGTTAAACAGAATAAAGAATTTAAATATACATAATTGTCCATTGTCTTGGTAATGTTAATAAAAATACTGAGCACCAACTACATAGATGTTACAATACAATACCTTTTCCATATATGCTCTCACAACGTGCATCAAGATCTTGGCAGCCTCCATCAAAACAAAAAGCTTTTCCTCCTTTACATTTGTGTCCATTGTGTATAGTTATATCAGCTGGACAGCTTCCTGAGCTTCCATTACAAACCTCAGAAACATCACATTCAGGATGTGCAATGGGCCTACATACAGCACCTGCTTGCATAAACTAATAGAAATTAAAGCATAAAAATTAAAGCATTATATATAAGGTTGTTGTATTCATCAATATTTATTTTAAAATTGCTCTAATTCTATTTATAGTTTGATGATGTACTTATTCATTAATGTCTCTTACTATCTTCTTGTTATAAAGCATTATGATAATCATATTGAAAAAAATTGAACGTTTTCAACCAAAACAGGAGATAAGACATATGTACAAGGAAAAGGATAACACAAATATGATACAATGAGAGCCCAAGTTTTGTTTGTGCTTTGGTAGAAGGGAGGAAAAGTAGCTTTTAGCTTGGGATAATTATTCCTTTGGGGCAAAAATTATGAAATTTAGATAATTTCCAAATAAAATATACTTATTCAAACCATAGTTTTTAAGTATGGAATATCTATAATTCTATGAAAATGTGAAACTAAATAACTGAGAATGAACAGTGGGAAACCAAAGAGCGATTAAAAGAGGCAGGTCAACTACTGAAGTCTTAGAAAAGAAGGAACCCAATTGTAATTTTTCTCCTGAATTATCCTATGGTTAATTAACACTTTCATGTATACTACTCTGAAATTTTATATAAAGAATCTTAATTGGACATTTATCTCATACTTCTTAATTGATGACTTCCAGTTTACACTAAAAAGATTATAGAGGTAAGAATTAAACACGATAAGATTCTAGGAGAAAAATAACAAAACCACATCAGTCAAAGGATAGTGAAGAACACAGAACAGTGGCAGATTGTTCAATAGAGGGGTTCTCATGTGATGAATCTGTCACATATATGTTGGAAGAGCTGAAAAGTAAAACGGGACAGGAATCAACATCTTCACCATATAAGCTAAAATGTGACATTTAAGTCAAATGATCTTTGTATAACAAATTCACAGTTTAAATTTTGTGCTAACATGTAGCATTTGGAAAGTGTTACATCTAGTGAGTTTTATTATTTATGGATTTATGGAAAATTGCTGTATCTTTCAGTTACATACTTACAGATACCCATCACAACCTAAAATATAATTTTTATTCACAAAAATATAAATATTGGGGGCTTCCCTGGTGGCGCAGGGGACACGGGTTCGTGCCCCGGTCCGGGAAGATCCCACATGCTGCGGAGCAGCTAGGCCTGTGAGCCATGGCTGCTGGGCCTGTGCATCCAGAGCCTGTGCTCCGCAACGGGAGAGGCCACAACAGTGAGAGGTACCGAAAAAAAATAAATAAATAAAAATATAAAATAATATATATATATATATATATATATATATATATATATATATTGGATAAAATAAATGAAAACAGTCCCTTTTAATGGTGATCTTCTGTATCAAAAAATTCTGTAATAGCTCTCAGTCAAGACTTAAAAACAATAGCATCGTTAGGGAGAAAAATGGCATTATAAGGAGGCCTCAACATCCAACTATAATTCATAAAATCAGAAACATCACCCTGAATTTAGTACTTTTTTCTTTACATGAAAGGTCATTTATTTTGACTTACAGCTAAGTGTCTGTGTATTCTAAAGTATCCAAGACATAATTCATTATATACTTAGAAGATAGTAATAAACTAAAATCTTACTTGACAGTTGTTGCAGCATAATCCTCTATCACATTGTGTATTTGGTTTCAGCACACAAGTTTGAGGATTACAACAGCTATCAGGTCCACATTGCTATAAAAGAGTGGAAGGCACAAGTAAAAATACATCATGGAAGTAATATAAACTTTGTCAGGAGCTATGCTTATTTTTTTATTTGCGGGGTAAAAATACGCATGCTGTCAACATTTATAGATTTTTGCATCTTTAAACAATTACAATACTAAGGTGCCATTTTTACTTCAGGTCACAACAGAGTAACTGGTACCTTACTAATTCTTATTCAACTAGAAAACTGGGCAAAACATATAAAGCAACTTTTTAAAGAAACTGAATAATAGAACAGAGTATAGAATGGTAGTTACCAGTGCCTGAAAGGTGAGAGGAAAGGGGAGACAATGATCAAAGGGTACAAACTTTCAGGGCTTCCCTGGTGGCTCAGTGGTTGAAAGTCCGCCTGCCGATGCAGGGGATGGGGGTTTGTGCCCCGGTCCAGGAAGATTCCACATGCCATGGAGTGGCTGGGCCCGTGAGCCATGGCCGCTGAGCCTGCGCGTCCGGAGCCTGTGCTCCGCAACGGGAGAGGCCACAACAGTGAGAGGCCGGCATACCACCAAAAAAAAAAAAAAAAAAAAAAAAAAAAGGGTACAAACTTTCATTTATGAGATGAGTTATTTCTCAGGATCTAATGTACAGCTTGATGACTATAGTTAACAATACTGTATTGCATACTTGAAATTTGCTAAGAAGTAGAAGTATTTTCACCAAACCAAAAGAATGATAACTGTGTGAGATGATGTATATGTTAACTGGTTTGATGCAGGAATCATCTCACAATGTGTACATATACGAAAACATCACATTGTATACCTGTACACCTTAAATATATACAGTTTTTATTTGTTAATCATACCTCAGTAAAGCTGGGGGGAAAAAGGGTGGGTAGAGTTTAGACCCACTGCAAAGTTAGAGAGAACAGTCCCCAAGACTCTCCTCATTTCTTTCACCAATCTCAAGTTCAGTGGATTCCCAAAACCACCCTCAGGTTTTATAATTTACTGGAAGAACTCACAGAACTCACTGAAAGCTGTTATACTCACAGTTATGGTTTATTATATGGAAAGGATACAAATTAAAATCAGTCAAGAGAAAAAGCACTGAGGACAGAATCCAGGAGAAGCATTAAACATGGAGCTTCTACTGCCTTTATGCCATGGAATCACAGCCATATTACTCTCCCAGCACTGATATGTGATGCTTCCTAACTCATTCTATGAGGTCAGTATTAGCCTAATATCAAGCCCAGACAAAGTAAAATTACATATCACTAAATCTATAGATCTCATCAATAAATCTACAGATCAATCAATCAATAAATAGATCTCATAGACATAGATGCAAAAATCCTCAACAAAAAATTAGGAAATTGAATCCAACAATGTGCAAAAATAATTATATACTACAACCAAATGGGATTTATCACAAGTATGCAAGGCTGGTTTATTATGCAAACATCCATTAATATAATCCATCATATTGACAGGCTGAAGAACAAAAATCAGTGACCATAAAAATTGCTGTAGAAAAAGCACTTGACAAAATCCAAACTCACTTATACAAAACGTTAGCAAACTAGGAATAGAGGGAACTTCTTCAATTTGGTAACATCTAGAAAAAAACCTGTGGCTAATATCACAGTTATGGTGAGAAACTATAAGCTTTCCTCCTAAAAAAGAAACAAGGCAAGGATGCCCATTCTCACCACTCCCTTCAGCATCTTACTGGAAGTCCTAGCTAATGCAATAAGACTAGAAAATGAAGTGAAAATATACAGGTGGGAAAGAAACAAAAACTATTTTTATCCATAGATTACGTGACTGCCTATGTAAAGAAAATACCAAATAATTAGCCAAAGAACAATAACAATAAAAGCCTCCTGTGACTAATAAACAATTATAGCAAGGTTGCTGGAAATTGTTTTCCTTTATACCAACAATGAAAAATAAAAATTTGAAATAAAAAACACAATACCATTTGCATTAGCACCAAAACAATGAAGTACTTGGGAATAGTCCTAACAAAATTTCAAAGGATCGATATGAGAAAAACTACAAAACTTGATGAAGAAAATCAGAGAAGGTATAAATAAATGGAGAGATAGTCCATGTTCATGGATAGGAAGACTAAACATTGTTAAAATGTCAGTTCTTCACAACTTGATGTAGAGATTCAGTGCAATTACAATAAAAAAAAATCCAGCAATTATTTTGTGGACATAGTCAAACTGATTCTAAAGTTTATATGGAAAGGCAAAAGACTCAGAGCAGACAACCTAATGCTGAGAAAGAGAAGGAAGAAGAAAAAGAAGAGGTGGAAGATGAAGAGGAGGAGGAAGAGGAGGAGGAAAATTGAAGGATCAAAAATACCCAGCTTCAAAACTTAATAAAAACTATAATAGTGGCAGTGTAGTATGCACAAAAGAATAGACAAAGAGCTTAGAACAAAATGGAGACCCCAGAAACAGAACTACATAGAGATAACAAAACCTTTGTTAATGGAGTAAATGCAACTCAATGGAGAATTATCAATAAATGGTGTTGGAACAACTTGGGCATTCACAAGGAAAATAATGACTCTAGACACTGACCCTACACCTTTCTCACACACACACACACAAATAACAACTCAAATGGGTCATAAGCCTAAAACTAAAATCCAAACTATAAAACTTCTAGGGGCTTAGATTACAGGGGTAAATCTCCTCTTAAGTGCTCTTCCATAAATAGGAATAATACCAATATTAAACAAATTCTTTCAGAAAGTAGGGGTAAGGGAGCACGTTCCAACTCATTTTATGAGTCCAGAATTACCCTGACACCAAAACCAGAAGAAAAGATTGCAAGAAAAGATAAAACTACAGACAATTCCCTTGTTAAAATAAGTGCCATAATCCTGAACAAAACATTGGCAAATTTTAAATTTATATATATACATATAAATGTATATATATTAAATAACCCAAGTGAGGCTAATCTCAGGACTGCATGATGGCTGGGTTAGCACTCAAAAACCAATGAATGAAATGTATCATATTAATAATAGAATAAGGGCTTCCCTGGTGGCACAGTGGTTGAGAGTCTGCCTGCCGATGCAGGGAACACGGGTTCATGACCCGGTCTGGGAAGATCCCACATGCCGCTGAGTGGCTGGGCCTGTAAGCCATGGCCGCTAAGCCTGCGCATCCAGAGCCTGTGCTCTGCAATGGGAGAGGCCACAACAGTGAGAGGCCCATGTACCACACACACACACACACAAAATAATAATAATAGAATAAAAACAGAAAATTCATATGATCAGCTCAATAGACACAGAAATATTTGGCAATATTCAACACTAATTCTTCATTAAAAATTCTCAGCTAACTAAGATTATACTTGATGGAAAGAAATTGAAAGCATTTCCCCTAAGATCAAGAACACGGCAATAACGCCCTCTCTCAATGTGCCTATTCAGTTTAGTACTGGAAGACCTAGCTAGAGCAATTGGTCAAGACAAAAAAAAATTAGTCATTCAAATAAAAAGAGAAGAAGTAAAACTGTGGTTATTTGCTGATGATATGATCCTACATACAGAAAATCTCAAAGAACCAGTCAAAAAACTGTTTGAATTTACCAATGATTTCAGTGAAGTGGCAAGATACAAAATCAACATACAGAAATCAATCACATTCCTTTACATTAATAATGAAGCATCTGACAGAGAAATTTAAAAAAAAACACCATCCCATTCACAATAGCATGAAAAACAATAAAATATTTAGGAATAATTTTAACCAAGAAAGTGAAAGATCTGCATAATGAAAACCACAAAACTCTGCTGAAGGAAATCAAAGAAGACATGAAGAAATGGAAAGATACCCCATATTCACGGGTTGGAAGAATTAATATTGTTAAAATGGCTATAGTATCCAAAGTCATCTACAGATTCAACATAATCCCCGTAAAAAATACCAAAGGTATTTCTCACAGTAATAGAGAAAACAATCCTAAAATTTGTGTGGAAACTCAAGACTCCAAATTGTGATTCTGAGAAGAAAAAAAAAAAAACAAAAAACTGGAGGTATCATGCTTCTGAATTTCAAAGTAAACTACAAAGCCATAGTAATAAAAACCATGTGTGTGTGAAAGCACAAAAGATTCCCAACAGCCAAATCAATCTTGAGAAAGAAGAACAAAGCTGAAAGTATCATACTCCTTGATTTCAAATTACAGCTGGTCCTCCATATCTGTGGGTTCTGAATCCATGCATTTGACCAACCTTAGATTGAAAATATTCAGAAAAAAATCCAGAAAGTTCCAAAAAGCAAAACTTAAATTTGCTGCATTCTGGCAACTATTTACATAGCATTTACATTTTATTTACAACTATTTACCTATCATTTACATTGTATTAGGTATTATAAGTAATCTAGAGATGATTTAAAGTATATGGGAGTATGTGGGTAGGTTATATGCCATTTTATAAAAGGGATCTGAACATCCATGGATTTTGGTATACCTTAAGGGTCCTAGAACCAATCCCCTGTAGATATCAAGGGATGACTGTTTCCTACAAAGCAACAGTAATCAAAACGGTATGTTTTGTTTCCTACAAAGCCACAATAAGCAAAACAGGATGGTACTAGCACAAAAACAGACTCACAGATCAATGGACCAGAACTGAGAGCACAAAAGTAAACCCATACATATACAGACAATAAACTTACAATGAAGGAACAAAGAATATCAACAGAGAAAGGAGAGTCTCTTCAACAACTGGTGTTGGGAAAACTGTACAGTCGCATGCAAAAGAAAGAAACTAGACCAATACCTTACACCATACACAAAAATGAACACAAAATGGATTAATCTGAATATAAGACATGAATCCATAAAATTCCTAGAAGGAAACATAAGCAATAATCTCTCTGATATCAGTCTCAGTAAGGTTTTTGTGGAACCCACTCCAAAGGCAAGAGAAACAAAAGCAAAATAAACAAATGGGACTATATCAAGCTAAAATTCTTCTTCACAGCAAAGAAAACCATCTCAAAATGAAAAAGCAACTTACTGAATGAAAATATATTTGCAAATCATATAACTGATAAGGGCTTAATATCCAAAATACATAAAGAGCTTATACAACTCAGTAACAAAGTAATAACAACCTGACTAAAAACCGGGCACAGAAACTGAACAGACATTTTTCCAAAGGAAACATAGATGGCCAACAGGCACATGAAAAGATAATCAACATAACTAATTATTAGGGAAATGCAAATCAAACAACAATGAGATATCACCTCACACCTGTTAGAATAACTATTATCAAAAAGAAAAAGTAACAAACGTTGGAGAGGATATGGAAAAAGGGAACCCTAGTACACTGTTAGTGGAACTGTAAATCAGTACAGCCACTATGAAAAACAATGGTGATTATGCAAAAGATTAAGAATTGCCATACAACCTAGCTATTCCACTTCTGGGTATTTATCCAAAGAATACAAAAACACTAGTTAGAAAAAATATATGCACTCCTATGCTTATTGCAGCATTATTTATAACAGCCAAGATGTGGAAACAACCTAAGTGTCCACTGATGACTTAGTATACATACACAGTGGAATACTTACTCATCCATAAAAATAATGAAATCTTGCCTTTTGCGATATGGATGGACCTTGAAGGTATTATGCTAAGTGAAATAAGTCAAATGAAGAAAGACAGATATATGATTTCATTCATATCTGAAATCTAAAAACAAAACAAATGAACAAACAAAAAACCACACACACACAAAAGCCAACAAAATAAAACCAAAAAACCTCATAGATGCAGAAATCAGATTAGTGGTTACCAGAAGGGAAGGGGGTTAGGAGGTAAGAGAAACAGGTGAAGGGAGTCAACTATATGGTGATGGATGGTAAGTAGACTTGTGGTGCTGATCACTTTGTAGTGTATACAGATGTTGAATTATAGTGCTGTACACATGAAACTTATATAATAAAACAAACAAACAAACACCAGTATGGTACTGGGACAAAAATAGACATGTAAACCAATTAAACAGAATAGAAAGCCCAAAACCAAACCACGGCATATACAGTCAACTAATATTCAACAAGGGAGTCAGGAATAACCAATGAGGAAAAGATACTCTCTTCAACAACTGGGAAAACTAGAGAAACACATGCAAAACAATGACAATGACTCCTATCCCACATTACCCAGAAAAATTAACTCAAAGTGGATCAAAGACTTAAACATAAGATCTGATACCATGAAACTCCGAGAAGAAAATGTAGGG